>NW_026252122.1:0-228548 GCF_025399195.1 Umbelopsis ramanniana AG
CTTATTATTTATGAGTTGAAAGAGAACTGTCTTTTATTGAATGGAAACAAACGGAATCTATGGTTGATCAGTCATGTGACTGTCGGACATGACAGACTACAGCCACGTGCAGTGGCTTATCCTCAGCCAAACAATTTTTTTTCATAAGGAAAAAAACCTTTTGCAAGTAGTAGCTCCTCCTCTTTCAGTTACCAATCGACATGAAGTACCTCGCTGCTTATCTTTTGCTCCGCGCTGGTGGCAATGCTGCCCCCGCTGCCGATGATGTCAAGTCCCTTTTGGAATCCGTCGGTGCCGAAGCCGATTCTGACCGTCTTTCCTCTTTGATCTCTGCCCTTGAGGGTAAGGATGTCGATGAGGTACTTGTGTTTTCTTTTTTCTCGTCCAATGCAATATGTCGACTCACCAAACTAACACCCAATCATTGTGATATAGATCATTGCTGAGGGTAAGGCCAAGCTTTCCTCTGTTCCCTCCGGTGGTGCCGCCTCTGCTGGTGCTGCTGGTGCCTCTGCTGGTGCCGCTGCTGAGGAAGTTAAGGAAGAGAAGGAGGAAGAGAAGGAGGAGTCCGATGAGGTGCGTTTTACTGAAATCATTGTGTGTGTGTTTGCAACGTAGGAAGCTAACTGATTCTTTTTTCATCATCTTTACAGGACATGGGCTTCGGTCTTTTCGACTAAATATGTCGCAATCCTCTTTTAATCAAAAGCCACCACTCTGCAATAAAAGTAGCGCCTTTGTTTGAAGGATTCATTATCAAACATAAATATTATCAAATTTTTAAAGAATACTGTGCTATGTAGAAGGGAAGAAAAAGTTTAGGGGGGGACAACCAGTTATATAGGCCAAAAACAATGTAGTATTATCTAAAAGTACAGAATCTAGCTTATAATGCTTTCAACCAAAGCACTCGCCAGTTTGGCGGCTTTGACGGGTTCAAGCTTGTTGGCTCCAAGAGTGGTATCTGCCAGGGCTGCAAATTGAAGTTCGCCGAGCAATGACTTTTGTGAAGGTTGCATACGCGCTTGCTGTATGGCAGATTCGGAGCACGCAGCAAGCATGATTTTATGGATGGATTCCAGCAACGTTGTATCTTGACTGACCAACAACAGTTGGTTCATTTTGGGTAGCAAAGAGTCGTAGCTAAGAAGAATGCGTTAATCTATAAAGCATCATGACGGTAACGTTATTCACCAGTAACTTACACGACACCAAAAACGCTAGGGATAGCTAAGGCAGCCTCAGCTAACAAGCTGTAAATAAATGTTCTATCGACATCCTTGTCTGGCAAGCTTAGCATATTGACCAACAACGAAATCATTAGCAGACCAGTAGTGTTGTCCGGGATATCTGTCTTCTCAAAGATACTCTCATCATCTAGTTCGTGTGAGTCAAATCCAGCCAGTCGAAGAGCGTCAGGAAGTGCATCATCTCTAGATGCAAGAGGGAGTAATGCGACCAGGTAGCCAAGCATTTCGGTATTGACGATTCTTTGATCAATGTTGTACTTTCTTTCAATTTCTAAAAACTTGCACAAAGCCATTCGAATAGCATCTCGGGTGTTATCGTGCTTCATACCCTTCAATAAGATGGCAACCATGGCGAATTGGAAATGTGAGTTAAAGTTGACTTCGCATTCAACGTCCAGCTCCATGGCAGCT
Organism: Umbelopsis ramanniana AG; assembly: GCF_025399195.1. Taxonomy (NCBI): domain Eukaryota; kingdom Fungi; phylum Mucoromycota; class Umbelopsidomycetes; order Umbelopsidales; family Umbelopsidaceae; genus Umbelopsis; species Umbelopsis ramanniana. Next base: position 1,662 of record NW_026252122.1, read on the forward strand.
TCTTCAAATGGCTCTCTTGCGTTGAGCAAGGCTTCGATGATAGATTCATCTTCATACAGTAGACGGTGATGATCCAGGATTTCTATGATAGTTGTCAATAGCTCAGTGGAGGCCGAGAAGATAGCTGGATCATTGATCTCCACAAGTGCCACAGCAATCCAGAATAGTGGCAACAGATATCGTGAGGTAGGTGGCATGTTTTGAGCAATGTTCTTGAGACACATCAAAATGCTAATGAGAAGGTTGGATTCGGTGTTGCTATGGAACTGCAATGCCCCACGTAAAGCTACCAAGATTTGGTACACCAGATCGTCGTCCACTTCGTCTTGAGCCAAACAGCCAATGACAATGAATGCTCGGGGTTGGATGGCGGGATTGAATTGGAACGCTGTACTGGTCACTAATCCCATCCATCGAGCACGCCAAGTGTTCGAGATATCTAAATTGACAACAATGGTTATTTCTTTGTTCCAAGGTTGGCTCATGTAACTAAAGTATCATACCTATGGACGGTGCTCCCAAACTCATAGCTTCAATCAATGTCTTGACGATAGTCTCCAATGATTGCAAGCTAAGATTCTCATGATTTCCGACCAAGGTCTCCCGGGAGATCGTGAAAGCATTGATATTTTCTTCTGTAATACCAAAAAGTACACGATTGCTGGATTCCGAAATGTCGTTGGCAAGGAAATGAAGCTTCTTAATGTGACCTTCCCGCAAAGGCGTTTCAGTTGAGAGCAACTGTAAGATATTGACCACCATGCCATGGATAGACGTCCTTATCAAAAGTGGGCCAGTTGCCACCAGAAGAGTTACGATGTACATTAATTCGGCCAAATAAGGCTTAATTGGACTGGTACTGTGGAAAGAAAGCATGAGCGTAAATCGAACGAGTGTAGCGATTTCTATCCAAGCTGGATGTTCGGTCAAGGTCCTGCTGTATTGGAGGGAGGTTTTTTGAATGACCTTGAGTACAAGAATATGAGTAAGAATCATTATATTAACAAAGGAGACCACAGTTGGGAATCAACTTACCTTGCGAAGGCGAGCGATGATCTTGCCCTTGACAGCCACATTCGACAACGTAACAAGTGTATCAGCCATCGTTTCAGCTTGTGGCGAGCCAATCCCATGCTCTACAGAAAATTGTACAAATGTGTCTAGCACAAGGTTGATGACATCGTCCACTTGACTAATGGTCTTCCATATTTTATCTTGAACAAGTCGGTAAATCTGATAGCATGGAAAGTAATGGTTAGTAAGACCGTGATTGAATCGGTAATTGTCAAGGTTACTGCTTCACTTACATCGACTCTGGTTACGGTCAAGTCAATCAATAGCCGGATAACCTCTTTGGTCTTAATGACGTTGTCGTTCTTTCCATCAGGACTATTTCTTGCGAAAATGCTTAGGTTTTGCAGCCAAGGAGCCATGTATTCAAGACACAACTGTCGTAAGGGTTCACTCGACTTATTGAAACCGACAAAGCATTCATTAAGGAATTCCAGAGTGAGATGCGGCTCTGTAACTGCAAGGTTCTCACTAATACCAACAATGAAGCTCGTGCTATTAGCCGGGATACAATGGTCCTTGGAGTTCAACAGGCGATTACTAATGTCAAATCGGAAGCTAAGACTGAGCGAATAGAGCAAGTTGTACGCTGCCAATCGCAGATCAGGATCGTCGCTTCCAATGTTCAACAACGCCATGTTCAGTAGTCTTCCTGGAACGTCTTCTGGGCGGATGATACGCTCGGTGACAGTGTTTGGTGTGGTCTGCTTAAAGCGTTTCTTATTATGATTCAGGAGCTGCAAGTCCCAAAAAAAAAGGATTGATCAGAAAAAGGCGATATCAAGCTATAATACTGCTAAAAGCTTACCGAAATCAATGCTTCTTTTCTAGGGGTAACAAAAGCCATGGAAGCCTTCAAAGTATCAATTTTCAGCGTAAATTCGTTGGACTCATCGAATCTTGGATTAATGGTGGATGTCACATCGATATCCGAAATGTGGAAGACGTCGTTGATGATACTGGAATAGCCAGGTACAAGCTCTTGTTTACGAGTCTATCAAAAACATATTGAAGTTAGAAAACGTCCCGGCAAGCATCGCCCATTATTGAGTAATAACTGACCGTCATAATCTGAACATGAGTGGTTCCGACCTTCACGGTAACAGCAGTGGAAGTATTGCTGGTGGATAGACGGTTGACAGGGTAAAACACGACACTAGCTTGGGCATCAAGCTCAACTTTGAAATCATACAAATAGTTAAGCACATTGCATCATAGCATAAAGCTTCCTCCACATAGGATAACTCCTTACCTGTGGTTTGAGGCAATCGTATTTTCGATGCTGGTATATGCTCTTGAAGCTCTGCTAGCGTAGATATAGACACAGTCTTTTTCGCTAATTTCGAGATCAAATTTCGATTGAACTTTCTAAAGTAAGAGCGGCTGTATGTACATGGGTTGTAAATATACAAGCAGGTAATCTTGTCAACCACATCATGTAGCATCATTCCAAACACTTGGTTTAGCCACTGGCCGGGGAATTCATGCTTTGGACTGATCTGAGTATTGTCAAAGACGATTTCAAACGGTCTTGATGGCGTTCGGGTCATTTGCTGTTCAACAATCAAACAACGTTAATTACTTGCTGTTTTCCGTGGACAGATGCTAAAACCATGGAAACCGGACTCACCTTCATCATATAGTAAAGAAGTAATTCGTAATCAACGTTTTCTCCCTCCATGCGTCTAATGATGAAATAAAACACTGGTCTTCCTGCCTTGGAGGCGCCACCTTCATAAAATATGTTTTTGGCAAGTAGGGCTTCCAAACTGCGGTTTTCATTTCGTCTGATCAAATCTGAATAGACGTGTTCATTGGGCCGAGGCGAATGGTGTCTGAATGCCGGCGAGTCTTCTCTGGGCAGCTCAGCTGGCTTGTCAAACTGGAATAGCAGGTTTGATAGCGAATCAAACGTCTTCTTGAGCTGAAATACATCTCCTGATCCAGAATCGTTACGGACTGATTGCGTTGCAACATATCGAGACATACGTTCCAAATTATTAAACAGAAGTCTATGCAACTTGATATGTATGGTTTTGTCAACCTTTCCTGTTGAAACAATATTCGTGGGCTGCAGTTCAGATTGAGATGGAGACGTTGAGATATCTCGAAGGAAATTGGTAACCCGGTAAATGTTGGTAGTCAAGTAATCATTGAGGACGATCATGTGTGTTTCTTTAGCACCGAACAAGACATTGTTCGCCAAATTCTGAATGACTTTGGTTGCTTGAACCAGAAGCTTTCGGATTTCCTTGGTTTTAGGAGAACATCGTTTGGGCATACCAAGGCCTTCAGGCGTGAGAATAGCAGGACAGAAGAATCGCAAAAAGACAATACCACCAGCGGCAGTGTATTTGGCTTCAGGGAATCGCTTTTGAACTGCCTTAACGACGAGAGAGAGAACTTCACGGAAGATGCTGAAGAGAAAAACAGGTGTTAAAATTTGAGAAACGCTTATAGTGAGCCCATAACTAAACTTACTTTGGAGCTTTCTTAACCGAGTCACAAATTGGCTTGAGAAGCATTTCCGTTGCTTTTATGACATTCTCTCTGTTCTTAGCTATATCTTCATCTGGTCCAACCTTCTCAGGATCTAGCTCCCACGACGTGCACTCTGGCGGAATCTCATTGAACGCTTCAAGGGCAGGTTGCAATGTCATATGCAGATAATCAGTGCATGAATTCTGTGTGAACAACGATATCATTCTAGTCGTGATATTGGTGCTTCTGAACAGAGTTGCTTCTTGCTCTGTTGTATGGGGTTAGTTTCGTTGCAATACCGTTTGTCCACGTATAAATTTCAAAGTACCTGTAGATTCAACTTCTCGAGATATGAGAGTTTTAAGCAGTTCCATATGCTTGTTTCGAGATTCGAAGCATGCCATAAGAACCTCGGCAACTTCTTCGATCTGCTGAGCAGGACACACTTCACAGAAGGCCAGTGTAATGTTGACATCGGAATCAACAAGCATCTAAATAACACACTCTCATTATCTTGGTCATTTTCGTTGCGTGTCACTGTCTATTGATGTAACTTACCCTAACCAACCTCTCATTTCTTTCTTCTTCGAAGTCTTCCGCTAGGGTATCAAACTCCGTACCTTGCTTTAAGATATTGGTCAAGACCTGCATGAACGCGGCTCTGGTACGAGTATCTTCATGATACCCCATTGTCAGCGAATACTTCAGGCCAGCATCTACGTTAGCACTCAGTAGATTGGACATGGCCAAAATGGTGTAATTTTTCAACGGCTCCAAATCCTTTGGATTTTCTATAGTCTAAGTAAGTAAAGGCGGTCGATGTTAGTCCTATATTAATTGGCAAATATTTAGTGCGCATACTTCGCATTTTACTTACTCTATTAGGCTTCAAGCCATTTGCAGTCTTCGAATCGACAATCGCCCGCGTCTGCTGATGTAAGTACGTTAATGCATGATAACCAATTTCCATGTTCAAATATGTCAATTTACCTCGATGTTCTTGCATCTATTCAAAAGCTTTAAAAAGAAGGTGAAGTATTTGTAGAAAATACGACTTTTGACTTGTCCTAGTTGACCCTCTTGAGCGGGCTCCAGTGGTTGTAAAGGTAATTGGTGTAGCAAGGCAACAATGGTTTTCAAACAAGCTTGATCAAGATCATGATAAAGCTTCTCATTCATTGCGGTATCCATTGGATTATGGTTGGATTTACTCTCCGGTTTCTGGCATGGAATGAAAACATCGTATGAGCACCTCATCCGGTTGCATGTCTGGTCTTTGCACGGCATTCACTTACCAAAGCAAAATCACTAGTCCACTCCACAATGATCTCCAGCAATCGATTTCTCACAAGGTATTCTTGACGGATAGTTACATAATCCTTCTTTTGCATGAGAGCTTCGCACAAGTTGCACATTCTGATTTTCATTTTGAGCGCAGTTTGGCTACTTCCCAGCTTGTTAAGATACCTTGCAAACTGATGAATCAATCCACTGAAGTTGATGGCGAATACGCTCTCAGATGAGGCATTAATTCGGTCAAGAATGAGCTTGAGAATGGTGATAGACTGGTCGATGAGTAAATTGAAACGTGGCGAGCAGACAACATCGCCATCCGCCTCAAAGCATTGAGACAGGGTTTCTTCCATATGTTCCAGCAACATGGCGTGAAGGACAGGAGATAAATCGCGACCCAAAGCTTCCTTCGCCGTCTCTCGCATGAAAATGTTATCACTGATCAAATGCTCAAAGAGCTCCATGACGAACATTTTGATCATGGCATGATACTCGGGAGCAGTTCTCGGTTGACGAATTGGTTTTCTACCGGTAAAGAGCCAAATGTCCAGCAGCTTATCGCTTTGCGACGTTGTTAACAAACATCCACCCACAGCTGCCAAGAAACCAGTGTAGTTCTATTATGGACAGATTCCCGATTTAGCATGCTTCACGAACAAACCGTATTCACATTTTACAACACACCCACCTGCCACTGAAAGGCTCGTTCTTCCAGAGTCATGTACTGATACGGCCTTGAGTGGCGGCCAAGGGATGGTGATGCGACCTTCTTGTCTGCACCTCTAGAGAGCCGACTGGTTATAGGATCAGAGTTGGACATCAAGCCTTCATAGTCGTCCAGATCATTTTGCGATAGCATCTTCCAGCGCTGCCAAATCTCCTCCCAAGCACCTAAAATTCCGGGGTTTTGTTGATTCAACAGTCGAAGAGATTCACGAATACGTCGCTGTTGCGCTTTACGACCCAAGAACGATTCATTATTCTTAACGATGGACTCGTAGATCGACAGATTTCCCAACATCAATAGGTCAGTATTAGAGTATGCTTCCATCTCCTCCAACATACGGCCACTGGACCCAACAAAAGGAAGACATTGGATAGCAAGGGCGCAAATGTCGGTATTCAACGACGAGAACGAGACCAAAAGTGCAGCTTCCATGAACACTGATATTTGAATTGCCTCGATGGTATCTGCCCCGTCAGCAACGGCTTCCTATTTTTGCAAGTATATTTAGACATCGACCTTTCTGTGGGTAAGTGAGCTGACAAGTGTGTCAACGTACCTGATGTGGTGTGACGAATTCAACAGCAAGGCGCATCAATCTATAAAAGGTTTCTAATAATTGCTTTGAACAATCTTCGTTTTCTCGGGTTTGGAATATTTGAATGCATATATCTCTAATCACTTGAGTCGAGCCCTTCCAAAAAGTACTGACAATCTTGGAGCTGTTAGCGCACCAGTTACTGATACTCGATGGTTGATAGAACGCTCCGAGACAAGCTGCTGCCATGGTTTGTATGGTCGACTTTGGCGACGATAGAAGATACGTTGTTTTAAGCAACATACTGGTGTTTTGCGACACTCGTTCATTGTCATCATCGGACCCCTGCGATCAACAGAACAATGAGTTTTTGGAGGCTACTTCATGATCATTATGAGTTGCAACTTACCAAGAGAGCAATCAATGGGTTTTTCGAGAACAGTTTCAGTATATTGTGTAAAAGAGTTTGCACTTCAGCTGGGGTTGTTTGAGCGTCCAGTCGCCTTAACGCGATGACGTTGGTTCGATCCGGTGGTATACCTTCTATGAAAGTGTGCATATGGAGGATTTCAAGATCGGCATAGTCCAGAAATAACTTTCGCATGGGAGCTGCAAGATAACTATGCATGGACATAATCAAAGGATACCATGGAAGTCTCTTCTGCGACTCGGATATTTCAGAGCACGCCTTGATGAGGGCAAGTTTGTAAGAGATGTGAACATGATCTTCAAGACAACTAGGCACTAGCTTCTCCAGCACACTTCTGGCATCTAATCTGAAAAGGGATAGCATAAAATCGGTGGTGACCTTTTGCTGATCAATGTGCAGGCCGCTCATGCCGCTATTAATCATGCTGCTAGTTGCCGGCTTAGAGAAATCGAAAACTTTCTCTCTAATTTCGTTCTCGATATCAGCGGCAATGTGTCGAAGAACACAGTTTTCGGTGGGCGGAACATACGTCGATGTCTTACAGATGTCGACGTAACAAGCCGTAGCGATTGCTGACGTTTTGGAACTTCGTAAAGCCTTTCGAAGAGTTTCAAGGAATGCACCCTTTTTTTCCCCAACAGTAACAGTGTATATTAGCGACAGGTACGAGTAGCAAATATCGGGAGTGCCTCACTTACCCGTCTAGACGCTTGCGAGGGAGCTTCGCTCATGAACGCTTGAATCAAAATGTCTGGGCATAGGACCAACAACATGGTTTGCAAAGGCCACATGACAGATCTTTTCCTGGTATTGTCAATGACAGCAGCAGCCATGTCAAAAAGAATCTCAGGACCGTTGTCGACACGTTTGGAGTTGACGGATAGGTCTATGAATTCAAGAGTGTAAAGTTCAATCCAGTTCCAAATGGCGTTTCTCAAATATACAGCAACTCGCAACTGCAAGGAGGTGCCCAAGTGCATGAAACATGTTGTCATTTCTACAAATCAATGAGGCAGTGAGTCTATGTTGATCAATTCACAAACGGAAAATGAATGTGGCCATACCTCTAATGACTTGTGCCAGACGTTTTGAGTTGAGAGAAGCACACTCTAAAAGACGAAGATCAGACCACTCCTTTAGCTCTTCTGAAGCAGCAGCAAATATAGCAAGTCGTGCACGAATTCTTGCAAAGAAAGTGGTCCAATTACTGGCGCTGGTATAGAATAAGATCTTGCGAGCTGTTTGATATATATCCAATACCATTTCGCCAGTATTGTCCAGATTCAGGCTACTCATGCTGTCCGTACGCTTGGGCAAGGGTGAAGTCGGAACATTGTTGTGCTGGGCGTTGGCTTGATCTTCGTGCATTTGCATTTGATGAAGGAACGGCGAAAGTACAGTAGAGATGTAATCGGTCAATTCATCATCCAGTGGCGGTGGATCGTACAATGGTCTAGGTACAGAATAGTACTTCTCGTACAAGGTGTGTTCACTGCTTTCTGATATATTTGCAACCGAATGATTCTCATCCTCCAGTGTTTCCTCTGTTCGATGGCTGGTCTGCGAGCTTTTGCGTTCTAAGGTTTTGACTCGCTCACAGCATTGTTGGTGATTAAATTGCTGGTGATGCTGCATACATGTTGCCAGGGTCCTCAGCAGAAACAACTGCGATTGTAGTATCTCTGACGGAATCAACGACGCTGATAATTCCTCCGACGCCTAACGTATGACAAGAGCGGTCAGTCATGACACTGCATATGAAGATATTCTCTTTCATGCATTGCATTAAAAAGATTTTGGAGTCCATTTCTTTCCTTCCTCTCGTCACTTCTTTCCTTTGACCGTTGGTAAAGTCAAATATTACTTACTTTGCTAAGGTTTTCGATACTACTGGCTAGCATTTTTGCAATTGACGGTAACCGAAATTCCGATAACTCAGTCAGAGCGGCCACTAATTTTTTTTTTTGATTAGTTAGAAACCCACAAATCCGCCCCCAACATCAAAGGAAACGTCCGTGGTCCCCCTTGTGATATGATATTTTGCCATGAATGGCCTGAATGAATCAATCAACATGATCACTTACCGGTCTGTTGAACCGTGGGATCTGTCTCTAAGTCATGCAACTGGTTACCGCTATTTACCGGGAGCTGCAAGATGTGAAGCGATTAGCGTCGAGAACAATCTTATGCAGGGGTTGTTATAGCCTCGGGATGTGATATGAAACTTACTCGAGCTGTGAGTCTGTTGACAAGACTCAAGATGAGCTTGGTGTTTCCGTTCATGGCCAGACTTTGAGAGATCGTGTGCGATGACACTTGAGGGAACGACAGATTTGGTTGACGACTAAGTAAATGACTGGAAGAGATTCAAGTGATTTCAAAATCGAGGTTGTTGGATTGAAATACCACCCGTCAAAGTAGTATTTCAGGGCCGAGCAAGAACTGGAGTTAAGACGGAGGGAAGAGAAATTGAGGCCAAATAGTCAGAGTTCAATTTGGGAAATGTGGTTTCGCGGTGTAACAACCACAGACCACTGCAAGGTTATTTGTGACATGCTGAGCGGGCAAACCTTAGCGAGAATTTGTAAGGATTGACCTGAAAGTAGCTTCTATAAAGTGCATTTGGCGCGCATCATCATTGTGCAGAACTAGTATTAACGACGCTACACAGTGGGTAAACACGCACCTAACATTTTGACCGTTTTTCATGTACACGTTGCTGTCCACCACTCTTCACATTTGCTAGCGCGTCCCAAAAACGGGTTGTTAAGTAAGCCAGTGTTACGTCCAGAAACAAATGCGACGTGGGACTTGACTCAGGTTTAGCAATCGTGTTATATGTTTTTAGATAGATTGAAGACATGTATGGCCTCACGTGTAGTTAAAAGACATTTTTATGTCAACGTTTGCCGTCTATACGCCTGTAACAGCAACCACGTTGAAACTGACTACAAGTTAATACATTATGAGACTATTTGGTGTTCGATTTTTGTTACAACATGAAAAGAGATGAAGACGACATTGATAGAGAGATAACAAGCTGACCATGATGATAATGAAAGGCTGACGGCGATACGTTTGCTGCAAGCAGCTTGTAAGGGGATGGACCATTTCAACCCGTATAATGTTTGAAAGAGTCTGCGGGTACAAAATATCTGAGGTTATAGATAAAAACTGCGAATTGATTTCAGCCAGCCGACCGTATCACATAGGAAGGGCAGAATTGGGAGGTAGAAAAAAAACCTGCAACGCTTCTGTGAGGTAGTGAAGAACAGGTGATATACAGTCGAAACATGGCATATTTGACCAGAGACTTTGACAAGGTGATCATCGTGTTAAAATTACCCAAGCTTTGGTTACCAGGCTAAATGCCTTTATAGTTAGCACCAATACTTTGGAACATTTCGATTTTGTACGACGGGTTCCTACTACTATGGTTACAGTAAGCATGTGCCTGCCTACGTTTAATAAGCGCACTGAATTTGAAAACATGGGGGAATCATCGTTTATTAACCTCGATTCGCCTAACCTCGCCAGTAGGGCCAATCAACAAGCATTCAGCAAGGCCTTGTTGCGTCGAATCATTAGCAGATGCTGCCGGTCGCCTACGTTCTATGCCAACCATACTGCTGCCAAGCGGCTCACCACCACAGTTGACTAATCGCCAGCCTACACCGATATGAAAAACACCGATTTGCTTTCCATGCCTCATTTGAAATATTTTGAGTAATCCACGGCGTGGCGAATACATTACTAGGAATAAAAGTATGTTGCCTCGAGATGGACTGCTGGGATCAGGTATCTCGATCCAACCACATACTGCGTCTCGTAATCCTTTCCAAATTCTGGTGATTTCTCCTGTGTCGACATCCAATAGCATAACTCGTCCCAATACATCGCTGACAGCAGCAAGGGAGTGCATCGGTGGACTAGATGACGGTGGCGAGTGCCAGATGTGTACAATTCGACGAGCTGGGTCATCCAAAGATAAGATATTTGGTAGTGTCGTGGCAGGTTCGATTTGAGTGGGTGGAGGGGGCATATCTGGTACAAAAGGTGAAGGAGATGCCGATCGTGAACTTGAAGCCGACCGAGATGAACCCCACCATGATTTCGCTAATGAAAATACCGGAGTGGCTACGCGTGATACCACGTAACTGGCAAGCGATACGGCGGAGAGTAAAGGTCGGCTGCTATCACTTGTTCCATAGTAAGCGAGCATTGGTTTGGATCCTACCGCAATATACCTCGCTGTCATATCAACATCTAAGACATCTGTGGAAATCACCCCCGGTAACGATATTTGATTATTTCGGCCTCGTTGCAATGATGGTCCTATTCGTAAAAGAGCGGAAAGTATTAATTTGGCAGCATTCACTGAACATAGGGTCCATAGCATCGTAACACTGACCCAGACTAATTATATCAGATATCCCTTCTTGATACTGAAGATCCCATTTTTTGTATGAAAACGCAGTTTGACCCCGTGAAGTATCTTCAAGAAGATAAAACATGTTAATCTTTCCTTGGTAAATTCGATATGGCAGCGGTGGAAAACTAGATAAATCATTCTTACCGATGCCACTTTCTCGCTGTCCGTCGCATACTCTAAGAACCATCCAAAGGCTCTGTCCGTCTATACTAACAACTTGGCCATTATGATACAATATGGTGATTTCTTCATCTTCATCAACCACATTCCTCGTGTTTGCCTTGATAACGGCTGGAGGAGTCCTCATTTTGATTCGCAAGATACATGCTTGCTCCAGGATTTGTGAGGTCAAGAGAACGCCGTTCTAAACGTTACATGTTGAGCGATGTGAACATACGACGATGGATTGAATGACAACACACTCACCTCTGAAAACACCCGGAGCCAACCAGAATTGTATCCTACCATAATGAAGAACTGGCTCTTTCGAATGGAAGGTACAAATAAAGGTAGGCAGAGTATTGCCGTAATTTCCTCGCTGAGAAAGATAAGGTATGGCATGAGTTAATGATCTCACTATCATGGAGAGGTCCTCGGTTGACATATGTTTTCATTTACCCAGTATATTCGCATCCAGAGCCTTGACCAATAGCGAAATATTCTTCTTCTTCCAAATGCCGTTTTACAACAACGAATTTCGTTTTATGCGCTAAAGCAATATGTGATCCATCTGCAGATGCTGAGACAAGGTAGGGTTCGATAGTCGGACTTTGCGGAATAGAAGAGGTTGAGGTTGCAACTGAAGATACTGACGATGGCGACACGCTTGTTAAGTGAAGAGTAGACTTGGGTTCCGAGTGCTTCTTAAAGATCCAAAGAGGAGTAGATATTAACGTCAAAGGATCAAAAGCGGCGTTGTGCGTGTAGAACGTCGTCGTGACTGTACCTTAACATCGTCATCGGCCCAGCCCCAGTCAGTATCCCAGCCGTCACCTACATCAAATGGTGTATACTATCAGTTGGCTTGTTGAAAGATAGAAAAGCAGGCATTAGCGGTGGTTACACGCTCTACCTTCATCGTCCCTGCTAGGTTTGGATTCGTCGTCATCCCTAATCTTGGCTTCTTGTGACGGATCTTCACTTATATCTTTGACAACGGTGGAAACTTGAGGTATGCGACCAAATAAGATAGATAGTACAGGTGTTGGTATTGCACAGGTAGGTTGAAGAGTGCATTTTAAAGTCATTAGAGCTGTCTGCCTTGTTCCAAGACAACGGCGTCAGCGGGTCTGTTCGTCTTTTTGATTTTCAAGTCACAAGCTGCTGCATCACTCTCACTGCGTTAGCTAGCAAAAATGAAAGGGTTTTATTTTTTCTCTTTTTATTGCTTTGGATTCAATACAATAAATGGTATCGAAAGGGTTATATGGCGTTCCTTGTGAGGAGGTAGTCGAAGCGCTTGAAGGTGTATCCGACAAACGCAAGATCTTTTTGTTCACTGTTATCTCCCTGTCCATAAGCTATTAAAAAATTCCCCAAGTTAGTTCCTATGCAGTGACATAAATTAGTATTGAGAAACACTTACTATGATTCATAGCATCGACAGCATCTGGAACAGCTTCTAGATCTTCAGTTGGGAAGTAGCTAGTGTCTGTTATACTACGAAGTTGAGGAACATGAGGAGCGGGCAGCGATCTTATTTGGTCCCAGTTGACACCATAGAAAAATGGATGTGCTTTGATCTCGTCTGCTCCATTTCTTCCAAGGCGTTGATCTGGATTGCAGATCAACCTTTGGTTGCAATATTTAAAAGTTAGAAAAAACCATTGCCATTCATTGTCAACGAAAATACCTTACCTTCTAATGAGGTCTTCAGCCTCTCTGCTCAGTGGTTGATCATCTGGAAAATACAGCGTTTCGCGCCAGTTCATAATTTTACGATAGGTCTCATGTGGATTTTCAGAGCAGAATGGTGGGTATCCGCAAAGACACTCAAACATGATCGTTCCAAGTGACCACCAATCACATTCCTGACCATATCCTTGTTGCAAGAAGATCTCTGGAGCAATATAATCTGGCGTTCCGACCGTTGAATATGCCTGCATAGATATAATAGGAGATGAGACATCTTTCGTTCAAAGAATCCAACGTTTACAAAGGACGGCGCCTTACCAATGCTCTCCTGTTCTTCTTCCACGTCGCTATCTTGTCCTTGTCTTTGAGTGACATAGTCAAATTTATACTCTCCATACCATTTGTGTTTTGCACTCCTTCCATCAACCTTTGGTAGTATTGTGAGTCGTGTGTTTTATGGAATCCAGTGGATAGACCAAAATCACTGAGCTTGATGTGGCCGTCCTTATCAATCAATATATTGTCCGGTTTGATGTCACTGGTTGCAGAAAATAACATTAAGGCGCTGCTAGATTACGAACAGATGGCAAAAAGTTGGGAGACTCACCGATGGATAAATCCCAATTTGTGAATGGCTTCAATGGCCAAGACACATTCTGCTATATAAAATCGGGTGACAGGCTCGCTGAAGATATCGTATTTAATCAACATTGTCATCAGATCTCCACCGGGAAGAAATTCCATGATGAGATACAAGAACTGTGCGTCTTGAAAGGAAAAGTACAATTGTACAACCCATGGAGAATCAGACTCAGCAAGAACGTCTCTTTCTGCTTTGACGTGTGCCAACTGGGGATTGAAAATAATGTTAGTTTTTCTTCTTGCTGCAAACACAAGCAGAGTATGGAAAACTGACCTGATCCTTTTTGAACATCTCGGATTTTCTCAATGTTTTCATGGCATAGATTTTTCCAGTATCTGCTGCTTGAACCAATCTAACCTAAATCATTGATGCATGCAAAGGTAGATGAGTTTGAGAGGATTTCATTTGGAGGCTAGACATCTTCGCACGAAAGAAGTACTCACTTCACCAAAAGCACCTTTGCCAATGACCTTCACAGTGACAAAATCATCTAAGCCGAGTCGGGTTCTTCTTAACCGTAAGTATTGAGATTCCTTCCGACCATATGACAAGAGTTGTCTATTTTTGCGTTCAGTGCTACCAGCTTCGGCTTGTAATCTCTTTTCCATATCAATTCGACTATATAAACATTGGCGGTATGATTAGTATATTTTCATCGAACCGTACAAGCTCAGCTAGTTCATAGCCTTACCGTTGATTTCTCTCTATAGTCTGTGCCAAAGTTCCTTTGTAGAAGTTCTCCAGCCGAAGTTTGGCCGAAGCAGCTCTGTCTATCGCACTTCGGGGCAAGCCTTCTGTTGTTCGCTGGTAATGAGCTTCTGGCTGACCTGCAGCACGTTGTTGTTGTTGTTGACTTTGCTGTTGCTGTTTTTGTTGCGCGAGGTGTTGCTGCTGTTGCATTATGAGTTGTTGCTGATGCAAATAACGTTGCTGTGTTGCCGGATCAGCTGCAGCAGCGGGAGCTTGTATGTTTTGCGTGTAAGCAGCATTAGGAAGGTAAACAGACGGAGTGTCGACAGAACTTCCAGGCGACTGAGGCTGATTGGCGTATACGTAATCCATCCAGAAAATGAGAGCAAGGTCAAAATGCTGTGGGTGAGTTTGGATTTTGCGGACCATGGTTCGGTGCTAATGCTCACGAAATCTCATTGGCTGGCTGTTTTTGGAAACAATACTTGGTCTTCCCAACTTGACCGTGCTGCAACACCGACAACTTTCTTTTCGTTTCTTCTAACTTTTATGAGTGCTAACAACGTGTTGCTGAAAGCTGAAGTCATGGTCAGAGACTATATGTCTCGCTTCGACTCCTCCCATGATTTCTTGCACGTAGACCGAGTAAGAAGATCAGGTATGTCTCCAGTCAACCAGCCCTACTCCATTGCTTTTTCCCCTTTTTAAAAAAAAAAATTATTTGCACAGCTCTCCATATTGCAAAGGAACATGGAGGTGATCTAGAAGTCGTGGAACTTGCTGCTCTTTTCCATGACGTAGCCGACGCAAAGTATGCCAAAAATCACGTCCACCATCGAACAGGTAGTGAAATTGTCATTGATTTTCTCATGGACCTGGATTACGACGCGACGAAGGCGCAGTTGATTGGGAGAATCGTTGACAATATTGGATTTCGCAAGGAACTTGGCTGGTCTTCCAAGGACGATACAGAATTCATCACCTGGAGGGAATCATGCCCAGAGCTTCATGCGTAAGTTGCCATCAAATCAGGAAAGCCGTGGGGGTGGGCCACAGTCTCAACGTCTTTATAACTTCTTTCACCCTGCAGTGTTCAAGATGCTGACAAATTGGATGCAATCGGAGCCTTTGGCGTCCTTCGATGTGCAGCTTTCAGCGGAGCCCGTAACATATCACTCTTCAACCCTGATGATGCTCCAATTGAGGGCATGACCAAGGAACAATATGAGCGGCAGACCGACAATGGAGGTGGTTCTTCTATCAATCATTTCCACGGTAAGATGATTCCTTTTTTTTGGATAGGGCGTGTGATGCCCATGATCTAATCTTCTAGCATGTATCGTATCGACAGAGAAATTGTTCTTACTCAAGAATATGATGCGAACCCCAACTGGAAAAGAATTGGCGGAAAAGAGAGACCTATTTATGCGCCAATTTGTCCATCAGATACAAGAGGAATTCTTGATGAACGCTTGAATGCAGCTCAAGTAGTTTTTCCAAATAACCAGCTTGCTAAACTCAACTTGCAACCCAAGACGTATATACCTCCAGCCATCAGAATGAACGATTATAAAAACTTTTCAATGGCAAATCCTTATGTGACCATGAATGCGCCATTGTGATCAACAGCTCAACTTTAGCATGTAAAGAAAAAAATATCACGAATAGAGTGGAAATCAAGAATACACAGCTACAGAATAAGCTTCCATTATGCGCTCTAAATAAAACAACATATGAGCTTTACACCAATTGCCCTGTACTAGTTTTATCATTACGAACGACGTTGGCTATCATTATTTCACGTGAAATGTAGACTGCAAAGCAATTAAATCATTAGTATAAACGTCATTGCAAGGCACTAAAGTTGACTGCGAAAGTATGCCGCTAAACCATTTGACGGCGATGATAGAGATTTTATTAGATGGGATGGAGACATGATATTCCGTTCTTCAAAGCAGCAACAGCAATTAAAGAAGCCCCTGTTACAACCTGTTCATTAAATGAAAAAATGAGTCCCTTGCGTTTGAAATTTACGGCGCTTCCCATTTGGGGAAAAAAAAATTGCCAGTCCCTTTGAATCAGTGGCCGTCTCGTCTCTTGCACTTTTCAAACGCTTTGTCCATTTCCCATAATGTCTGAAAATTTAAAAGACATTCCAGAATTCTTTGAGAACTCGCTAGGGGAATCGCTAGCAACAAGAACAGATCAACTAGGTAGGAAACGGCATCTATGTCAGAACCTCGTGCCCTGTGTACATTTCAAGGCACCGGTGGCCAGCTTAAAGGGCGGGCCAAGAGGTTTTTTTTCTTTTTCTTTTCCTAACAGTATCTATTATTAGGCGCGTTTCGTGAACTGGGACCACCAGATTTGTGTCATATCACCAAGACAAACCTCAAACCTGGACAAAAAGAGGTAAGTTCCTTACTTTTATTGGACTCCTTCAGCGGAGTCAAGGCTCTTCCCGCCTCTGTGTTTCCATTCCGAGTCCATGGGCTAACCTTGCTTTGACCTGCAGATCGGCAGCTATCATTATGTATCAGGAGTCGATGCCTCCTCATCAGCTTCAATAGCTGCTTATCTTAACTCATTGACATATTCTGTGGTAAGTTAGAAAGTCAGCCGTTTATGCAGCAAACAATGTCTTACCTGCCTATGAATATCTTGAACGATTCTAGGATGACAATGCCGCTTGGTTTGGGAAAGGAGAGTGGAGAATAAGAGGAGCTACATACTGGTATGAAGTCGCCTGTCAAATCAGCCACCCCTTTATAAGACTGACAGGTATTTGCATTGTAGCTGCTATAACGCATTTTCAAGACTAGACATCCGGGTGGAGGTTAAAATACCTGGTGGCGTGGAAAGCTATTGCGTTGATACAAATGGAGAGAGGTATGCTGGTGTTAGTGTTGTAGGAAGAGAGTCCTTATCTGGAAACTTATCATTTTGGATTGGCTAGGCATGAAGCAACCAATGAAATGTGGCAGGAAGCGTTCCTGTCGGCTTGCGTTCGAGCCATTCTGTTTGCAGACGATGGTAATTATCGTATAGCCGGCTACCGCAAGCTTGATCCTATTCCAAACGTCGCGTCTGAAGCAAGATTTTTGGAAGCTGCACACAATTTGTTTGACAAAGGTGGGTGACAAATATTCTGAGTAGCTGATGAGGAGATTTGGTATTAACGCTTCATTTCGTATCAGGATGGTTACTGGGAAGTAACCCAGAGGTACAAACAGCGACCCTGGTCAAGAACCATTTGTCGGATGCTTTGATGAAGTTTTTCTCTTATAACTTCCAATTTGAGCCACTGCTTGATTTTCTTGAACGATTGTATGGTAAAGACCCAGAGGTTGGCGCTTTATTAGCCAAAGCTTATATTGAGTCAGGTAAGAACTTGAATGGTCGTCAGCAAGTCAATCAGGCATTCGCCTAACCGTTCCATCCGCGCTTTAATTATCGCATAGATCAAGAAATCAAAGCTGTACATCTGCTTTACAAAACGTTACAGATTGCACCTACGAAATACACTGTTTTGCATGCTCAAGTTGATTTCCTCGTTAGCAAGGTAAATAGCAGACATACTCAGAATGACTTGTAGTGACGAAACTAACACCATCGTAGGGAGCTTTCGACAATGCGCTCAAAATAGCTAAATTCGCAGTCAACTGTATGCCGTCCGAATTTCTGACCTGGTCGAAGCTGGCTTCTGTGTATATTGAACTTGGGGAATATAAATTGGTGAGATTTTGGGAGTTGACGAGGATGTGTACAACGAACTACTGCTAACTCGTCCATACTAGGCTTTGTTAGCTCTGAACTCATGCCCCATGTTTACATACTCTGAGCGCGACCAGCATCGCATGCTACCTCCCGCTAGGACTCATTTGCCCATTAAGCTCGCTCTTCTAGAATCTGGTTTATTGGAGCATGAAATACGTGATCCAGAGGTATCTTCTTTCGGAATGATGTGCAATACATGATGGATAATAACTAACATCCAAGTATTCCAGAGCGATCCAAATTTGTTGAGGCTTCCAGCTGCCGCGCTACATGGTACCTTCCTTCAAGCTTATTCGTTGCTGACGAAATTAGCATCTAAAATTGGATGGGACGAGCTGTTGCGAGCAAGATCTGATGTTTTCGTTATGGAAGAGGAATATCGAAAGGCTAAGGAAGCGGAGGAGACAAAAAGAAAATCGGTCACGATAGAGACCATCAAGCAGGTCCAAGAAAACAGACGTCTGAGTGCGCTGGAAGAAGCAAATCAGACTTTCGATAGCAACCCGACGGCATCCGAGCAAAATGGAAGCATGTACCGTCACAGCCAAGTTGAGCAAACCGGCACTTTGTCCAACGGTGACGCTACCAACGTCGACGTACCCGAAACTGAATTGCAACAAAAGTCTACAGAAAACGGCCATATTCCTTCTACGGCTGACATGACGGCAGACAAGGACGAGCAGGAAGATAAACCGGAAACCTTGGAAGACGCAGAGACTGCCACCTTGGATCAGACAGAAACCATTCCAGACCTGCATGAGGAGGAAAAGGATGCTGTGGAAGTCAAAGAGGCTGCCACTATAGATCACACTGAAGTTGCCCCAGAACAGGATGAAGTCGATGTCGCAGATGAGGTGGCCCATGTCGACGATAGTGATCATGTGCAAGAGTCAGAATCTAAGGAGACCGAATCCAAGAGTGCAGAAACTGACGACAATGATAGCAATCTTCCTTCCGGAGTAATAACACCTTCAAGTGCCCATACTGGTGAGGAGAAGGAACTACAGAATCCAATGAGCAAAAATGCCAAAAAGAATCAAAAGAAGAAGAACAAGAAGAAGAATAAGAACAAGAAGCTTACCGTATCTCCCGGTGAAGCGAATGCCAACGCAGATCTTGATGAAGTCCCGTCACCGAGCACCCCAGAGGAAGACGCACCTGAGATGCCTTCCGTTGTTGCACCTACTGAGGATGAAATCACAGCAGATGAAAAATTGGACGTTAATTCCGAAGAGTTTGCTGAGATCGATATCAATAGCTCTCAACCAGCTATGGTAGAAGTTCCTGAAGCTGCAGAAAACGAAGAGGCTACATCGGAGACGTTAGAAAATGGCGTCCAGGAAGAGCAGCCTTCAGCCCCAGAGTCCGCAACTACAGCTGTGGAAGAGCCCGATCAAACGGTGCCAGCCGAAGTAACTGATTTGGAACCTGCTGTCGATATTAATACCAATGGAAGTGTCGGAGCCTTGGACTTGCAAGGACTTAAGGTACCCATTGAAAACAGCGGCAACGGACTGGGCATTCAAAGCTCTGAAGCAGTGCGAGAGCCAGCAGAAGCCTCCAAGCAGGTAGGGAGTGTTAGGAACCTATGAATGAGTATTTGGATGACAGGGTAAACTAAACTAAATGGGACATTGTAGGTAAAGACGGAGGAGAGTGAAGACAAAGTAAAGGACAAAAAGGAACCCGGAGCTCTGTTCCTTGACCTTCACTTGAAGCATAAGCGCTTATGTGAGCGCTGGCTCGACAATCTTTTTATAGTGTTATACGAAGATTTGCGACAGTACACTGTGTGGCGCACAGAGGTACAGCACTACAGATCGCAGCAAGTAGAATATCATAAGAACTCTACGGAATGGGAGATCCTTGGCGATTTAGCCACTCGATTATGCCACGAGGTAAGGCAGGAAACGATGCTTTTTGACATGTACTGTTAGTTCTCACCTATTTATCTATAGCCGGAGGCAAAGGAAGCGTATGAGAATTGCCTCGACCATCGATTCTCTCCAAGAGCGTGGACACGTCTTTTGGAATTATACGCTGATGAAGGTGATCTACCCAATGCTTTAATGGCCGTAGTGAAACTCACCATATACCACAATAGATGGTACAACGAAATGACAGTAAGTGCTGCTCGAAACCAACAAATGCGTTGGTAATAGATTTGCAGCTGATGCAATATTGACGCTGATCACTCGCATTTTTAGAACCCAACCCATATCTCTATGAACTTGAACAAGGTTATCAGCAGACACGGACTTTCCAAGGTCAGAAACAGCTTGACGGCTATGAACTTGATTGAACCCATCTACAGGTTGATTTGCCAGTACTTTGATAACGCCGTTACTTTCAAGGTTGATGGCTATGACTTTTAATAGTAGTTCCTTTCCGCCGCCTGAACTGAAAGAGTCCTTCAACAAAAGAAAATTAGCACACGCTTGGTTCAGCCATTTATATTTACAACGGCGAGCTTATAATAAATGTGCAACTACTTGAATAACATTGGTTCCCATGCCATGACATGAAAAAAAGGATGCAGTGCGGGGATGAAACAATAGTGTAAACATATGTAGATGGTTATTTGATTCCTGGTTCTAGGGAAAAAAAACTCCCCCGCCATCCTAAACGATTTATGAAAAGCAAACGTCTCGATACAAATAAAAGTACAAATCCAGCTATGGTTCATTATATAATTCTGCCCTCATCGTCATCATCACTGTCATCCAAGAAGCCACCCTCTAGACTGACGCCTCGCTCCATAGCACTAAACTCCACTGAGGCATTTCGCGGTTGATTTCTAAGGTCATCGAAATCGATCCGTGCCGACCGAGTGCTTAGCGAATGTTGATTTCTAAAGGGAGGAGAAATAAAATAGAGACAAACGTGAGTACATGTGTGAGGGGATTCATCAGCTCAAGCAGATCGGAAATGTAGACATACTTTCGCATCATCATGAAAAGACGGAAGAATTGCACGCAGTTTCGTATCACAAGTAAAATAGTATCGAATAATGCCTCGCTTCTTTCGGAAGCAGAACATCCGGATGCGATCACGATAAGTGTAATGGCGCAAAGAATCACGAGAATGGTATCAATGATATTCCAAATTGATTTCCAATAAACCTACAATTTCCACGTCAGTTCAAAGCGCTTGAACGGCCACATAGGGAAAATGGACTTACCCTTCGTAGCGCCACCATTCGTATTGATACTTCGAGAATCATAGCAGCGTTGATGATTGCTTCTAATATAATAAAAAGCAGTGACGGACACGTCTCTGCTAGAGACTGCAATCGTGAATAGTGAGTAAGGGTGTTGCGCATTTTGGCCGAGGCATAGGAGATATCTCACCAATATGATAGACACCAAGCTCAGCCCCGCCAAGCCAAGGTAGAACATGATGTAGAAACGGGAATACATGAACCGGTTGGCCATTCCTTGTATTGCCTCAGCTCGTGTTAATCCATGCTGGGTACGAGTCGGTAAATTCTGGCCACTGTAGATGCAACGGAATTAGAACATGATTCGGCGCGGTCTGTGCTTTGGCTAAAGATGATTGTCATGGGATTGGCAAGCCCGTCAAATGAAGACAGAAAATCCTCCCGTTTTAAAATATCCTTGTTGTCCTCATACTTACAGGAAATGCTCTTCGTCGTCGTCGACTCCAAGCATTAGAGCGGCCCTGTCATCGTCGAGGTCTGGCATGAAGTGAGAGGGGAAAGGACTACCGTGACTGGTTTCCTTCTGCGCAACCTGTTTGAAAGTGTAGGACTGTCTGTGATGCAAGACAGCGCTGCGCTCGACTACGGTTGTTACAGCGGAGACCATGGAAAAACGGTTCCAAAGTGGACACAGGTATTCAGTTGCTATGAACGGATGGAATTCATTCCTAAGGCTATTAAAACTAACATACAAACAAATCAATCTTGACCACCACCGGCCCTATTTCGCCATACCCAATGACTTTTCTGGTATGGTTACTTCTAGGGCAAACATTCGTATTCCCGCAAAAAAAAAAAAAGAGAGCATTGCAAAAATGAATGAGAGTGTTAAAAGGAAAAGGGAGTGCCGATCAACGAACACGGCCCTTAAATGGGATTTTTTTATTCTTATTATTCACCTTGAGTTTCAAAAAGAAAGCTGCATAGGTTGAAGAGAATAATAGGCCATTAATGTTTATATAAATATAGATGGGTGTTGCGAAAAGTGATGTAAATTCATACTGAATGAGAAAAGGAAATGTATAAAGGAGGCAACCATTTCTTTTAGAGATACTTGATTTACATACATAAATATTAGAAACAAGATTATCAATACGATACGGTTACATAGGAATGGGGATACAATGGCAGACTATCAATTTTAGGCGAGAGCCTTAGTGCTGTTCTCATATTGGTCAACAGCAGCAGTGTGGTTGCTGCCAGCGTAGATCTCGTCCATCTCAGCGGAGAGTTCTTCCAAAGACTTGCCCTTGGTCTCAGGGATGAGAAGGGAAGAGAAGATACCAGTCAACATGAAGAAAGCGAAGATCTCCAAAAGATGGTCAATCCAGGCGTTGGAGCCACCGATATCCTTGAGGAGACCGAAAGCGACTTGGGAAACGATAGCACCGAGCTTACCAGAAGCAGCGCAGATACCATGAGCAGTGGAACGGTAACGGGTAGGGAAGACTTCACCAGGAACAATGAAGGTGGTAGTGTTAGGACCCCAGTTGAAGAAGATCTGGGCAAAGGTATAAAGGACAATGAAGGCAGCTTGGGACTTGGCAAGAATGGCGTGGTAACCGAAACCAAGAATGATGAAAAGGATGGTCAACATAGTGAAACCCATGATCTGAATGGTCTTACGGCCCATCTTTTCGATGGTGAAGACGGAGATCCAGTAACCAGGAACGGAACCAAGGAGGGTAATGATGATGTTACCAACAGCGTTGTTGAACATAGCAGTGTAGGCATCGCTACCACCGGAGAAACCAATGTTGTTAAGAATGATAGAGTTGTTAAGACCAAGACCGTACCAAGCGATATCAAGAGCGAACCAAGAGTATGCGGCACCGAAAAGGACCTTTCCGTTGCGCCAGTTACCGAAGTATCTGCCGAAATCGGACCAGGAGGCTCTGGTGGCAACACCTTCAACGCGAGCGACAGCAATGTTATCAGTGTAGTCACCAGCAGCGGCACCACGCTCAATGAAAGCGGAAGCATCACGGGCACCCTTTTCGATCTTTTGTTCAACATCCATGGTATAACGGGGGGTTTCGGGAATGGTGAGACGGTAGTAGAGAGCCATGAAACCAGGGATGGCACCAACACCGATGACGATACGCCAGACATAGTCCAAGTTGGCGGGGTCAGCACGGATGGAGTTTTGGAAAGCAGCAGTGGCAATAAGAGCAACAATACCAGCGGAGACTTGACCCAAACCTTGCATAGCAAAGACAGCGGCCATCATAGCACCACGACGGCTGGTGGTGGCGAATTCAGCAGTGATAACAGAAGACAAAGGATAATCACCACCAATACCAACACCAAGAATGACACGCCAGAAGGTGATGACACCCCAGGTAGAGACAGCCTGACCGTTACCAGCAAGAGCCTGAGCAACGGTAGCAACAATAATGATCATCAATTCAACACCATACATGCGCTTACGACCAACGCGATCGGCAAGCCAACCGAAGAGAAGCTGACCAACGACGGTACCAACGGAAGCAGAGACCTTGAGAGCGGTATCGACGTTGTAACTGTAGTGTGGCTTGCATTAGTAAACGTGGATAAGACAACGGTGCGCGGGGGTTAAATGTGAACTGGCACTAAATGTCCATATTTGGTAGCGCAGCACGATGGTGGGCTAAAGCACCCAAATATAAACATAAGAGCGCAGGCCAGAGAAAATACTTACGGAGTCTTATGAGTGGGAGCGTAGTAAATCCATCCGAACATAGAAGAAACCAAACCGATAGCGAAAATATCATAAGAATCGGTGTAGAAACCGACACCGGATACAATACAGGCACGAATGTGGAACCAACCGAACTTGGCGTTGTCGATCTAGATAGAAAATAAATTTGTGTGAGTGAATAAAAGCGTCGACATGGCAAGAAATAATTAAAAGAGATGGCTCATTTACCTCGGCCAAAGCAGCCTTACGACGAGCGTTCAAGTCAACCATTTCGTTACCGCTGGCGTAGTTGTTGTTCACGTTGTTGGAGTAGTCGGTGGCATAATCAGTGTTGTTACCACTGATGTAGTTCTCACCCTGCTGATAGTTAGCCATTTTATGAATAGCTTTCTCGAAGGAGGTGACAAGGAAAGTAACAAAGGAAGGGGATGTACGAGAAGAGACACAGGGGAATAAACAGAATGCAAATGAAAAGGGTGGTTTTATATGTGTGTGCACTTCAATGTCTATTTTTTTTAGCAACATGCGCAATATAAGGACACCAATGAGGGTTAAGCCAATAATAATGCAAGACGAGACAGCATGGACATGATACCTCTCCGCCACCAAAGACTGAGTCTTTTTGCGCATCGGCCACTATGTTACGGCAAGTTGTCTTTGATTTGCTCTGGTTCAGCTGAGATGAAGTGAAAATCCGCCATATGTAACAGTGCATTTCAAATCTTATTTGGGATTTCCTTGACAAATTTAGCCAATAGAAACCGTTTCTGTCTACAGGTGGAGCTTTTCCTGCGATTTGACAGGCGGAGACTCGAATAGGCAATACCGTCAAAACATGGATGCCTTGACTCGTATCATGGCCTTTGGCCAGCCAAGTTGGTTTTTCGCTAATATGATTCGGGAAAGGCAATCTTATTTATCGTTTGAATTCCCGGGTAGAAACATATTTTGTCTTTATCCAATTTATCTCCCCGCAACGCGACAACATGGTCGTGTCGATCACTACAAAGGAGCTCAGGAAAATAACATTACTACTAGCCATGGAGATAATAAAATAATAAATTGCTCGCATAAAGCAATAAAATTTTACCCAGATGAGATCTTTCATCAAAGCCTTTCTTTTAAGACGCACTGCGACGTCTTGGGATTCCATGGTGGGATCCCAAAAAAACCGAGTAAAATATTCCAACATTATAATTATCAACGCCGGAACGGAACCAGATGAACAAACATGCGCCAGTGTTTTGTACGTAGGCAACAATGTGGACACACCAAAACCTGGCTGGCTAGGTAGAAAGAATCTCGAGAAATCCTGGATCGCAGTACATGAATCAGCCACGGGATGCACCAATATGTTTGGCAATCATCCAGAATAAATTACACATGTTCTGTGTTTATGAGAATCATTTTTTTTTTTCAATTTTGTGTGTGTAGGTTCAGTCACCCCAACGACTAAAACACGACAGCCTTGTTCATAGCTTATCTTTTTCTCGCGGAAAGAATATGACAGATTGACAAATCTCACATAACACCGAAACGCCTCAGTAGCTGTTGTTACAACTTGTGAAGGGCAGTGGAAGGTGAAGAACAGTCGGCAAAATGGCAGACAGGCACGTGTGGCAAATATGCCCTTGGTTGGAGAGTGAGTCTTTTATGGGTCCGCTAACCTCGTTTTCCAAAAGTCACTTTGCAAGTGAGGGATCGCAAACTCCGAGTGTCAGCATGGTGACATCAGCACTGCCCACCATATCGAGTCTTTCATGGTTCAGCAACTTATCAGAAGGCACTCCTTTTCCAGATAAGATGATCCTATTATGCCCCTCTTGTTCATAAACTGATGGGCCAATATGTGTTTTCACGAGGATTTGTATTTTTTATTTATTTTATTCTCTGTGCCTTTTTATTTTTTTTTACATAGGCATCAGTCTTGGTTTATATTGTTATATCTTACAATTTTTGTTACTGAACGAAGAAGGAGAAAAGAATAGCTGGCGTATTTGGCTGCGGGTTAGGGCAAAGACGACAAACAAAAGAAAAAAAAGGGGTGAAATTTACAAGTTGGCGTTTTTAAAGGTGTGTACCATTTTTTTTGCTATATACAGAAGTTCAGCCGTGGTTCGATATAATAAGCTGAGGCGGTGGAAATGAAACGTTTTTTTTTTTGTTGTTCTTTGTTTATATTCGTTGAAATTGAGTGAGCCCTTCAAGAGCTTCGTACTCGTCCTTGGTCAATGAAATACGCTCGTCCAATGGTAGAAACATAGAGTCACTATGGATAGGATGTTCTTCCACAGGATTGCAAAGTTCAGCCACGGAGAGTCGACGATCACCTTGCTGAAAGGGAAATAAAGGTTCATCGGGGGATTGCACAGAGGAAGGTGATGATGCTGAGTGAACTAAAGAAACAGGTGAGTGTTGACTGGTTGGCGGAGAATTGACCGAGTGAGCCCATTGATTGTAAGTCGGCGATACAGGCGAAATAGGTAGTTCGGGAAGTGAATGCCAAGAACCCACGACCACTTGGTCCATGGACGGCAGTTTTTGATGCGAATGAGGTGGAGTCAACATGGTGGTTTGAAGGGGTGGTGGAGGTAGGGCTCGTCTTTGCTGTTGCTTGCGACGAGGCGACTTAGTCTCGTCTTCGGTAAATTTTTCTCGGTTCTTTTTGTTACGCTGATGATTGTGCGTTTGCGTGTGCTGCATCATATTATCGAATCGACTAAACATGCGAGCACATCCATCGACGACGCACTTGAAAGGTTTCTAAAGTGTTCTATGTCAGTTGCTGCTTTAGACCCATAAAAAATTCCCGAGGGAAAACTTACTTCTCCTGTATGTTTACGAGCATGTCTGGCTAAATGTTCACTGCGCGTGAATACCATTTTGCAGTCGCCAAAGCCAGTACATTGGAACAGCTTCTGCTTCGATCGAGTGTGTGAACCGTCGGCACGGTGCTTATTGCGAGTGCTCGTCTTTGGCATGATATAAAATAGAGAAGAAAAGGGAAGTAAAGAAAGAGAAGAGATTTTCAGGACCTGAAAAACGGCTGTTTCTTTTATTTTCGAAGGAGGGCGGGGCGGGTTCTGTTGGCCTCAACGCCCTTCTTGGACTGTGCTTTTTAATAGGGACGTCATAAGCATTGCCTTTAACAGCACATGTAGTGGCGCCGATTGAACAGGTTCCCCCCCCCCCCGAAATGTCATACGGCTTTTTCATACTAAATAGCTCTCTACTCCCCCAAATCTGTTTCTTTATCGGCTTACTTCTTCGATTTGCTTCGGTAGACTATGACCTCCATAACAGACCGTACCTTTTTAAAAAAATTATTTTTTTATTTTACAATAGAAAGGTACCAAAAAAAAAAGGGTTTCGTCAGCATGGAATCATACAGCGGCTGACTATGATTAAATGGATATTGCAAAAAATGGACCATCACACTTCCATATTGCCCATGACTCTGCAAAAAAAAAGTGAAAAGGGAACACCATCAGTTCATATTTCTCAAACGCCCTCTTCCATTCCTTTCTTAGCTCTTCTCTGCCTCCTTTGACAGATGCTGCATCAAACCATAACAAGAAGATAGAAGTGACTTACTCGTTGTCGTCATCCTCAAATTCACTTTCATCCTCTTCAGGGGAGTTGATACTAATTTTTCAATCAACGTTGCGTCAGTACACATCATTATGGGAATTGGCTGGACCTTTGACGTCTTTTTTCCATCCCCCAAAACTTAAGCTCAGACCACCTAGGTCTTCCCCGATCGTTTCCCGAACCCATGTTCCAGACACTTTGTGACCTGTATTACCTTTGACTTCGTATAGAGAAGAAAACGATCTTCTTGAGTTTCTTGTTAAAGAAAAAGTGATTTAAAGACCATCTGTGGCATATTTTTCCAAAAAGTAAGCTTAAGCATATTAAGGGGTCTAACCCACAAAGACAACCGAACCGTTCAGGCACCATTGCATCATGGCAGACTCAACTTACATTGAACCTTCTTCTCCCATAGGGTCATCATCCATATCTGGATTAAAGCTGTAAACATCACAATCTCCCAGTTCTACAATCATATCCAAGACATCCCATAACCTGGTGGTCGGTAAGGAGGATGAATATGGTGCGTCATCGCGTGCCGTTCTGTTCAAAAATATAAAAATAAAAATGTGGACACTTACCGATATCGATTAACAATTACATCATTACCAAGGTTGAACAATGTCGTATTGACTGAATTTATAACAAGTTGAGTTGAGATTTGCTTTGAGAATTGTTCTGGCCGGACCTCACTAAAGTCGTAGTCTGGAAACGCCGCATTCAGTGTCGCCAATAAGTAAAACAGCGTTTTTCGCGAAGCTGCTTGATCCAACGGCCCAAATGGCGATACCAAGTTATTGAGTTGTCGATCTTCTGGTGAAAATGAGCTGTTGGCTATATCAAAGCTATATTTCGATTCCAGTTGCTTAAATAACTTCTTGTCGGCTCCTGCTGATTTACCTATAATGGACGACGCGAACGGGCGCCAACCAAGCGTTCATTATAAGGTTTTAATAACGCTTATATATCTTGGTTCGTTTTTCCTTATTGGTGGTCACTTACATGAGTATGCTTCAACTCTGCCTGTGATAACGCATTCAGCTGTCTCCCATGCGAATGCCTGATTAATGACTTCAAGTGTTGGTTCTATAGATGGGATAGCATTAGTTCATGTCAAAGTACATAGCCATGTGGGCTAGATTGTTCCCGCGTTTTGCTTACCTTCGAGGAACTTGACCATGGGGAAATGATATAGTGGTCCTGGGTGTGGGTGTTAAAACTTCAGCTGAAACTCCACTTTGTCCGGTCTAGCAGAAGTCATATGAGACCTCTAACTCCGCACACTGACAGCAGCCCCACCCAATGATTTCACAAACGTTCCCCTCCACTGCTTATTTGCTTTATGGTTTATGGCTACTCTATAAATATGAGTTATCTTTTTTAAAATATATACGAAAGATCATTACGCGAATCACTCGCTCTGGCTATCTCTCCATTGCTCAAATCGATTCACCATCTCCGTTATCAAGCTAGCCGTGGATATTCCAAGAGCATAGCAGTTGCTGTTGGTCTTTGGATCAAACATTCCAGTGTGAGCACTGATAGGATCTGAGGCTGATGCTTCGGCCGCTTCAAAGAATTCTTTCTTATCCTCTGGCGGATTAGCAATAAAGGTTCGCGGACTATCTGGCTTTTCAGGCTTTTGTAGATGAGTGTAAAAACACCGAAACACTAGGTTTGGCACATGTGTTATCTTGTCCATTCTGCATAGAAACAGATGATTATGATCATTGTTGAAATATGAAACTTCCTGTGCTCGTATCGATGACTTACCTAGATCGACATTCTGAAAGATTGGCCAAAGCACTGACAAACTGCAAATGTTCCAATAAATACGAAACACTGCCACTAACGCGTTCTCTCTGTGTGTAGGCGGCAGCGGCTACTGCTGCTGCCCCAGCAACACCTAGAGCAACACCAGCAAATCTACCCCATCCGCCTTTACTAGTGGTTGTGTTTGCTGTTTCTGTAATTCTCTTAGTACCGGCTGCAGCAGTTGCAGAAGCAGCAGTAGCAGGTAAAAGTGCATTCATGATGTCGTAGCCAGTGCTGACATGTTTGTTGACTTGTTGAAATCGATCCCAAGCCGGAGACGATACCACATTATGGTTAAGCGAATAAAACGGCGTATCAAATGCAATGAGCCCGACAATGTTGGGTTTGGTTCTTGAGAGTGAATAGGAGCTAGTCTGTGATTCAATGTCCTGTGGTTGAAATCGAAGAATCGCCTCGGCCGCTGAAATAAGCTATACATGTGAGTGATGGAGATTGGTCCAACCGGGGAAGTTGCCACTGACTTACAGACAATTCCGCCCATGGAGTGTGCCGCTCTGGTATAGTCAAAGGTGAGAATAGATATTGAGAAATCTGTACTCCAATCTTCATCCAACTTACAAAACAACCAGAAGTTGTCCTTTGCCTCCTAACCGTCTGATATCTGCTTCTCGCGTTTGTGTCTCCTCCAAAAGCCAATCACTTAAACCGTCCACAGCTTGTTTCAGATTTCTGAATATGAAACGTCATTAATACGATCATAATTCAAAGCTCTAAGCGCCAGCCATCAATATGTACCCTTGTGTCTTATAACTTGGGTAGATGACAGCATCAACATCCATCTGCATGCTGTTTGTCAACATTGTCCGCACTCTCTCGGGAAAGTCCTACATAAAGGCCGTCTTAAAAAGCTGGGAACTAGAATGGGCATGGCGTATACTGCTAAACTTGGCGCTTACTTGAAATGAGGCTTCTGATCCTCTGAAGCCATGCACGAATACCAATAGTATCTGATCACGGTCTTGTAACTCTTTTTTAGATGCCATGGTATTAAGACTTGGCAACAAGTGAATGTGTAGAAGAATGCGTAGTTTTTTTCAGTATCATTTTCGAGGACAAGGCAAAATCAGGCACTGCCGGTCACACACCATTGATCGAACATGTGCAATTTCAGGCGGGCTAATCCTCACACCGAGGCCATGAACAATAAACATGCTGCTTTCCTCTTTCTTTCACTGTCATCATCTGAAACACATCACAAAAGGCACCGTGTGAGTAGTAATTTAACAGCAACCATATTTATTGAATGAGATTAGGCTGTGTCCAGCTTCCAGCGTTGAATTACAGTCTGGGTCGTGATTTGAACAAAGGGATGACGACCTTACCCATATTCTTGCCTTGGAGGAGATTTTCCACACCGAATGCAACCTCTTCAAGGCCACACAAACCACCATCGTCGACCTGGACAATAAGTTTGCCTGATGACAAGGCTTGAACCATCTCTTTCATGTGCTGTTGGAAATGGCTGGCATAGGCAGGCATGAAGAAACCAGAAATGGTACGAGAAGTGGAAAGAAGTTGCAAGGTGTCAACCTTGTCACCTTGAATACCCTTTTCAGAGTTATAAGTAGAGACGGTACCGATGACCAACAAACGACCTTTGGGGGCCAAGCTGCAAATGTCACATTAGTTTGATGAGGGAGGACATGAAGTGACATTATCATAGCCACTACTTACTTGCGCAGGCATGTCTTGAAGAAGTCTCCACCAACACTTTCAAAAACAATATCAACTCCTCTGGGATATTCCTTTCGCAAGACCTTGGCAAAGTCCTCCTTCTTGTAGTTGATGACACGATCACATCCCATAGACTAAAAAAGATAGCATCACATTAGTAAACCTGGTTATGATGGATCTCTTCAGCCAGCTCTCCTATAATTTTTACTCACCTTAAGCATAGCAGCCTTTTCATCACTAGAGCAGGTACCAATGACGTGGTTTCCAGCAAGCTTTGCAAGCTGTACTGCAATCTGACCAGCACCGCCAGCAGCTGTTTTATAATTGATCAGCCGAAATGCCCAATATGATCTCCGCTCATCTAGCTCATTTTAGGCTAACCTACCTGCTGTCACAAGAACGGTCTCTCCACTTGTCATTCTACCTGGTTCTCTTAAGCCGATTGAAGCCGTCAATCCCGATGAAATTAATCCAAGATATTCGGGTTTCAAGTCCTAAATAGCATATAGCTCAGTCACGAAGTTCCGAAGTGATGTTAAGATCATGAAAATGTTCGGCTTACAGGTACTGGGATGGCCAATGTGAACTTTGTCAAAGTATATTCAGAGAAAGCACCGTATTGCCTGAAGTTTATATTATGAGTTTAGAGTTCTGAGAAACTATCCATAAATTAAACTGCAGTGGATTGCTTACATGATTGCGACATAGGAGCCAACTTTGCTTTGCGGGACCTTTGATCCAACAGCAATGATTTCACCAAGAGCCTCGAAGCCAACGTCGAATGGACTGTGTATAATGGCAGGAAGAGAAAAAATGAGTCAGTTACGGCATGCTTCACAATTACTATCGTGCTTCACAGTGCGGGTAACTTACGGCTTGACATCTGGAGTATATTTTCCATTGGTGAAGTTGACATCGGAGGCATTGATAGCGACATAATGGTTCTTGGTAACGATGCTATCGGGTTGCATCTTTGATAGCAAATCGTCTAGGCTGGCCTCGACGATCTCGGTCACGGCTCTGAAGTTGTTACCAAGCTCTTTTGCTTGAATCTTGCGGTAGGTTGACCTTTGCAAAAGAAGTCACGACATTACACCTTGAGTTAAATGAAGAAAGACAATGTACTGGTAAGTTGCGACACGCTAAAATCTTACATGTTGATGAACTATCAAAAGGAAGAAGATGGTTGTATCTGTAATCCAAATGTGCTGAACAATAAGTCATGGCATATTTTCTTGGTCAGCACTTTTGCCGCTTCCACACTACCGCCACGAGCCATGGAAGTCCGCACCTTGGATCATATTGTAAGTTTTTTTTTCGGTACAATCGAAAAAACCACGAAAATTAGTAATTTCTTGTTAGCTGAGCAAAGCAACCTTTTCGCAATTTTTTTCTTCTCGCACTAAGTCGCGTCAAGTAACTTTCTTAAAGTGCTAAAGCAATTGATGATTTGGCCAGCAATTTATGGCTTCGGCATAATCTCATTTTTTCAACAAAGGAGATGGCCATTTTTTATTTGGTAGAAAAAGGCGTTTAAATACAGCCCAATATCACGATTGCCTTACGAATGCCGGTAAAAGTCAATTTTGATTCGGGTTTTTTGAAGAATGAACCGAGATTTTAAACTGTTTTTTTCTGCCTCATAAACATTATTCAATTAGATAGGAAGACACATTTCTTTTCATCTTAATTGTCCACGAATCTATAATGGAAAGTTTTATTGCGCCATTTTACTCGGTTTTTTTTATCCTTTATGGTCGTTACATTGAATCTTCACACCGCATGTTATGATTATTAATCGACTATTTTAACTTGGCATGTAAAGCTAATGGCTTTAAAAACACATTGTCGACGACTCTCCAGTCGAAGTACAACACGTGTTACTTTATGGTCTACATCATTTCAGTAGAGCTCTTGGTTGAACACTGCACGCTGATGGTGGCGGTTCATATGCTATCCTTTGTTTTCAGTTGGCATGAGGATGGACGTGAAGCCATTATAAAATGTGGTACATGAAGATATTTAGAAAATTATTTTGGGAGTATATGACAATAACAACTTGGACTTGGTTAATGTGGATTTGTTGTTGGACACTCACAATGGATCGCTTTTTTAGGACTCTATTCCTGAAAAATGCTTTCTCTGGACGACATTCAACTGGTATGTTTTGGGAGAGTGGTTCACTCTTTTTTCCCTTACTTAAAAAACTAAATAAAAAATCGTCACTGGAACTCATGTCCTAGCTATTCAATGAAAGAAGAAAAAGTGACGATGACAGCTTCTTGACCCAACTGGGTGAACTGTACTCTACAGGTCCTTTCAAGTTAACATTTATTCAACCGTATAATTTTTTAAGTTTTACATTGTAGCCATATGATGTATAGAGCTATCTGACAGCCGGAAACCCAGTGGCAAATGCCAAAATATCCTCTAACCGATTATTCACCCATATAACTTACCTTTTTCTTTTCGTATTGCTTCATATGAACTGGGCTAATAGGAATCGTGGCTGATATTATCCATATAACAAAATGAGTAGAGAATTTTTATATTGGTAACAAACTAAAACCTAAATGCTAATTTTTATGAAAAGTTGGGCACAATACCTTCAGGTGCCTCTTGGTAAAGTTAGGTTCCATATCCTGTTTTGCATGAAACGAAAGAAAGGAGATTGAACGCTGTTGTGGGGCCATTGAGAAGCCAACATCCTCAAAACTCATGGCCATCGCCGTGAACTGAAATACATAATACAACACTTTCGGCAAGCGTTCATCAGCAGGGTAGAGGGTAATAATGCAGGCTTGTGCGCCGTTGGTGTCTTCGTACTGATGCATTCCATAAAAAGAATGGCTTTCGGTCTCTAAGGACAATACCCCTACGATGAGAACTACAACTTTCATTGGTGGCAAATGGTAACACCGCTGCAAATCTGCTAATATACTGCGGGGGTTCTGATCGAGATTAGTGCTGCTTAGTTGTACAAAGTTAGCGCGAGAGCAACAGCACTAGAACCATACAAATAATGCTGGTTTAAAATTAAATGAACCGATGCAAACATATCAACCATATACTTGATGTTACTTCCCTTGGGTAACGAAGTGTCTAAAGGTAGTATATATTGATTGAGTTTCAAAGCTTTATTCAAACGGGTAAGGAACGGTTTCAAAAAAGTTCCATGTGCAGACAGGGACAAAGATTTTTGGCTCACCGATCTTGAAAGAACAAAAAAAAAATTCTGGAACACATCTGCAACTGTTCCGTTTTTATTGGACTGACTGAAAAAGCCTCCTCGTCAGTCAGACATTTCAATCATTTCACTCTCACGTCATCTTTCCTCAATGTACTTCAACTTACCCGTCGACCAGTCCAAAGAACCCCAACGATCCACAGGCGATCCTTGGGATAGCTCCAACTGGACTGAACAACCCGTCGTTCCTACTCCGAACATGTCCAACATTCGTGATGAGAGTTTCTCCTCCATCCTCGCAAATCTCAACGAACATAAATGTACGTCCACTGCTTATGTCTGCTATTTAAGATTCATTGTCTAATACACCTCCACAGTATCTCCACCGCTAGTCACACCCAACACCTTAACACACCTTCTCAACTTTCATCCTGAACACAGTAGAATACCCAAGCCATCATCATTACGGCCGAAATATGTCGAGTTGATTCAAAATATAAAGAGGTAAGTCATCATGTTGGATTTGTTCATCGATTGACCAATTATTTATTGATGTGATGCAACAAACAGCTTGGCTGTAGCGCTGCATGACCGAGGAGGTGGCGACGATTTGGTAGAGGCAATCAATGTGAGACTTCGTTTTCCATTATGGGTTTCATAATCAGTAAGAGTTATACTGATTGGTTCCATTGCATTGACAGAACGACAAGAAAATTAATGGCTACTTGGGTCCATATGAATCAACCACATCTGAATCTGAACGAGGACATGAAGTGCTGGACGCTATCAATTCCATCCTATCCGAGTTTGTATCTCCCCAGTCATCCTCCAAGTTGAATGATTTAGAACAAAGCACGAATGCTGCTTCATCTATAGCGGCACTACTACCGTCATTAAAGCTAGATAACAACGCGCCCAGCTTGCCTTCATCATGCGACAGTTCACCTAGCCTCGTATCTGCACCTAACACATTTGTATAGCAAACCCCCGTAATGCATAGATATCTATTCGACATCTTCTTTGGTGTATTACTTTTGTTACCACCAGATACCCCAACACAACCTCACTATAATAAAGAAATGATATTTTCTACCATGTGCGGTAGGCTTGTTCCCATATCTGGCCAAACCTTTTCAGATTGAGTTTTCCTAACAACGGACTTTTAAAACTGCTGGGGCAAACGCAGTCCCAAGAGCAAGGGCCTCGCCTCCAGGAACGTTCCTCATCCATGTGTTGATCCAACATGAATGGAAGCAGTAATGTGGACCAGCTGCGCTCTCCTCTCACGCCGACCTCGTCGAGAAAGCTCCCTTTCAATCGAAGGTCCATCATCACTACCATCACCCTGTGTGCTGTTGCTGTGTCTGTCATTCGCCTAGTTGCCTACATTTATTACTCGGCAAAACTACAAGATCAGCCAGTCTTGACTTTGCCAGATCAAGCGCTTGATGACCTGCTTTTACCAGCATACTGTTCTGCCATATACTATCTTCTCACTATGGCCGCCATTTCGGCAACCTACACTGCTTATACCCAATGGCAACAGCGACAGCTCGAACTGCAGCGAGAACAGACATTTTTACGGTCGACTCCTTTCTCGACATTCAGTACTATGTGTTACCGATACCTAGAAACATCATTTTCAATACCACTGGTCACCGCGAGAACTACACTGCGATCCGCGCTAGTTGTATTGGCCATCGCTCTATTGAACCTCCTCTGTACGGTGTATCCCGAATCCCCCAGCCAAGCCCACACCTCGAATCGCACAGGCTATCTCTCCATAGCGAATTTCGCGCTATTAATTCCCCTTTCTATCCGGTCTTTGGGCTGGTTACCTTACGATAAAGCCATATCATGGCATAGAGTGTTTGCTGTTCTGGCCTTTATCACCGCCACCCAGCACGGTTGTTATCATCTATCAGAGCGACTTGAATCATTGGAACCCATCATCGAGTCATCCAGACATATCACTGGCATAACGAGTCTGTCCATCGTTGGCTTGATGCTGTTGACCGCACACGAAATCGTACGGGCAAACCAGTACTCCTGGTTTCGAACACTGCATTTGACCTTGTTTTTGAGCTTGACCATTTCGGCAACGTTACATAATGCATCCTTCTTGACCCTGAATTTTGTTGGCATAGCTGCATGGTTAGGAAGTCGAATTTCACGCAAACTGCAAGCCCCACCCAAGGTTGTCAGCATACATTCAACAGGAAGAATCACACATGTTACGCTAGAACATTCACTCAAGGACATGACTGCTGGACAGTTTGGCTACCTTGGTGTGAGGGGACCTGGATTTACCAAATATGGATGGGCAAGGCCGTTTTCTTTCAGTGGCATACACAGCCAGATGGAAGGGATCGCATCGAATGTAGAAGAGAAGGAACCTGGCGAAGCGAAAACAACTATATCCAGGCTCCATCTTCAGCAAGACACCCATCAACGACCTGGATTCCATCACGAATCGTCTTCAGCGCAAGTGCCCGATGAACAGACCGTCAACAGTATTGAACACGGCAGGGGCGATGAACCGGCTTCCAAAGCCGATCATCCTTCCAACCTGGTCGACCTGCATATACATTCTAGGGGAACGTTTACAACCGCATTACTGAAAGCTGCGTCTCAGCAAGATCTTGAAAGCAAAACGCCAAATCAGGTTCACATGGAGCTCGATGGCCCCTACGGTACGCCATGGCTCAGTACGGCCAAGCATTACTACACTGACTTTGAATTGGCTCTGTTCGTTTGTTCTGGTGTTGGTATTACCCCTTGGCTAGCCGTGATGCAGCACATCGCCACCAAATCAAGAAGTTCTAGGACTCGGAATGTTCATGTCATATGGTCCATTCACGAACCAGGTATGTGTAAGAAATGCATTGAACAGACGCGTGGTGGACCCCCATAACTCATACTACCCTACAGATACGTACGATGTTTTCAATCCGAGAATCTTCTCTTTACTCAAGCAGTCTTCGGTGACCTTCCATATCCATGTATATATTACGGGCCATCATTCCACTTTACCCTCTGCCTTCAGCGACGCCATTACCTTTCACTCTGGTCCTCCTAATATCGACCTCTACATGACCGAGTTGAAGGAAAAAAACCCTGATATTGACGTTGGCGTGGGTGTATGTGCATATGAAATGATGGAGCAAACAGTGGATGAACTAGTACACAGCTCTAGATTTTCTGATGAGAATGCTCGATGGTGGATCAAGAAAGAATTGTTTAGAATATGAATTTGTATAATATTGGTAATAAAACAAGATCTCATGCTTGCAAAGTGGGATTGCAGGCCAGCCATCGAGCCTGCAGCAACAGGATGCACTTTCTCTGTCTGTACATTGATATATATGAGTAAATGTGTACGGCTTCTCGCAGAAATCGATCAAACAATGGTGACTGCTGAATTTTCTGTCGTGGTCAATTTTTTTTTTGTTAAACAAGCAACCTTCAAATCACCAAGCATCTCACTTTACAACCATGTCTTTGACTCTTGATTTCCTTCTCCCCCCTCCTCCCTCCACCTGGGCTGCTGACGCCACTTCCGTCAACCATGCCTCCATCTCTGGTAATTACCGACATGTTTCATCCACTCACGAGACCCATTAACTAACCACTCTACTACCCGTACTAGCTACCTCTGAGCGCTTGTTGGAGCCTGTTGGTCCCCATTTCCTCGCCTATGCCCGCAGAAAGCGTCACAACCGTACCTTCTCTGAAGATGAGCGCCACGTCGCCGAAGAGAAGGCTGCTCAAGTTGTTGAAGAGGAGGAAGTCGTCCTCGAAGAAGAGGAGATTGACCCAGCCTTGTTCAACATGGACCCCGCAGAATGGAAGAAGCAAGACAACTATGCTGTTCTTGGTTTGACTAAGCTTAGATACAAGGCCTCCGAGGCTCAGATCAAGAAGGCCCATCGTCGCATGGTCCTCCAGCACCATCCCGATAAGAAGGCCGACAAGGGTGATGATGCTTTCTTCAAGTGCATTTCCAAGGCTTTCGATACCTTGATGAACCCCGTCACTCGCCGCCAATACGACTCTGTTGATTTCGGTATGGCCGAGTACGAAGCTCGTGTTCCCAATGCCAAGACCAAGGGTGACTTCTACAAGCTCTGGCGCCCTGTGTTTGCCCGTGAAGGCCGTTTCTCAGAGAAGCAACCCGTTCCTGGCCTTGGTGACGAGAACTCTTCCAAGGAAGATGTTGAAGCTTTCTACGATTTCTTCTACAACCTTCAATCATGGAGATCTTTCGAGTGGTTGGATAAGGAAGGTGCCGAAGGTGCCGATAGCCGTGATGACAAGCGTTACCAAGAAAAGAAGAACCGTGCTCAGCGAGCACAGCTCAAGAAGGACGACAATGCTCGTCTTCGCAAGTTGGTCGATACCGCTTTGGGCTTGGATCCCCGTATTGCCCAATTCAAGGCTGAAGATAAGAAGCGCCGTAATGCTAAGAAGGATCAAAAGGCTGCTGCTGATAAGGCTGCTGCTGAAGAAGCTGCTCGCAAGGCCGAAGAAGACCGTATTGCTCAGGAGAAGGCTGAAGCTGATGCTAAGCTTGCTTCCGAATCTGCCAAGAAGGATAAGGAAGCTGTCAAGCGTGCCTTGAAGAAGGAAAAGAAGACCATCAAGTCCTTGGTCAAGGACAACAACTACGGTTTGCCCGCCGGTGCCCCTGCTGCTGGTCCTACTGAAATTGAGACTCAATTGAACAAGTTGGATGACTTGTTGGCCAAGGTCAAGGGTCTTCCCGAACATGAAGCTCTTCGTGCTGCTTTGGAAGCTGCCATCAAGGCTGGTAACCTCAACGAAGTCTTTGAAGCCGAGGTTGCTAAATAAACACCATTCCCCCCCCCCCATTTTTCCATCACATACATTACAAATAGTTGGATAATAAAAAAATAACAACACTGGCTAACTATATTGTAACTGAGGGTTCAGGTGTGACTAATCACTCCTTCGATGATCTCACGAACGAGTTCAGTCATTTTCTGCAAACTCTTTTGACCTTTACCG
This sequence comes from Umbelopsis ramanniana AG, assembly GCF_025399195.1. Taxonomy (NCBI): domain Eukaryota; kingdom Fungi; phylum Mucoromycota; class Umbelopsidomycetes; order Umbelopsidales; family Umbelopsidaceae; genus Umbelopsis; species Umbelopsis ramanniana. Next base: position 40,811 of record NW_026252122.1, read on the forward strand.
TCGCCCATGGTGGGTACGTGAATGAAAAGCACCGTTGCATGCTTGGTATCTTTTTCTTGACTTTCACGGAGACTGAGATAGAATGTCCACTCGCAAAGGTATAATCCAGCATCTGCACAGACACGGACATCCTCGGCGTCCCATTTTTTCTCTTTCTTGCCCCACTCGAGAACTTTTTCCACGTCTACCTTGGTGTACAGCGTGTCCGGTCCCTTTGTGTAGTTTCCATCGGGTATCTCGTTTCGATTATCTACCTTTTGATAAGGTCCATTGCGAGCTAATGTTTCCATTTCTACTGGACCTAAAATGAGGTAGAAAGGGATGTAAGAAAGCTTCACGTTGTAGTATATCGTGCCAAACTCATCTTACCGTCCAATCCTACACCAATATGGAAAATATACTTGTACTGGTGTGGTTCTCGATGTAGAGGACTCACAATGTCGACAACTGGTTGATACTCCACTGGTAAGAGTAAAGATGAGATGAGAACAGACTGTTTGTCAGTTGTCATGGTGGTGCCTGATAACAATTTCGCGACCTAAGGTGGATGAAGCAGCGGTTACACACTGTAGTAATGAAGGCATTCGATGACTTCAACGCCACATACCTCCCATGAAGGATTTATGTTGTGAGGGCCTTTTTGAAAATAGAACAGTTGTTAGTGAGTGGAAGGTGGCAATATCGATTGTTTGCACAAGGTCCGCGCAGTACGTTACCAAAAGGCTATGAACAAGGCAAGTTAATTAGTGTTCCCATTTCAACTATGCACTCGATCTTCACTGCTCTATGACATACCGCAAAGCCTGTTACCAGAGCATTCTCAACTGGCTTTTTCGACTGTGTCATTGGTACAATGTTACAAGCGGGAGATCGTTGAGCCCCAGCCTCCCACGGTTAAAAACGGCTGCATATCAACTTGTGCTATACCTTATCGTAAGCGTGACCATTGTTTCTGTCGCTTCTTTGACCAAAAGGGCTCACAATGACAATTAATAAACTGAACATCACGATTAAAATGGTTTCCCTCAATGTGCTTTGTTATGGTTGATCAGGAAAGTGCTGACGGTCTTTTACAGACCTGCTGCGAATGCTGGTGAAGACGTAAGGCGGACATTGAGAGGTGCGAGTACAAGAGGACCAGTTGTGCAAAGAAGTTTCTTCTAAGCTGCAGTTATACCGTAGCGAAGCAATTGCGAAGTCCTTTTTTCTCTTTCATTTGGTGAAAGCGGGTCAATGAGCAAACTTATGACGATGCTTCGCTTGCCAACGCTATTTTCCTGCTTCAAGCACTCATACTACGCATTAGATCGATATAGGAACAAAGAGAATCTAGATACCGGATTATAGACAAGGTATTTGGATGTTTCTTCAGTTTCCATTTGCAATTCAAAAAGCTCATGGCTTACTGCGAGTGGAGGAGATACAAAAACCATACTTCTTCAAACCTGTCATATATCAAACAGAATCCAACCTAGACTATGAATTAACCAGTTTTATAAACGAGATATTGCTACTACTGTGAGTTATCAAAAATCACTAGAACGACCTTTGATTAAAAGAGGCATTATGAGAGTGCGATGTCTGTCAAGTCAAGCGATACAATTTGGTGGACTGCGCAAAGTGTGTAGTGCGCAGTTTCAAAATATAAAGACCCAATATTGCTATAACGAGGTCAAAGCGGCTCAACCTATGGAATCCCGTGCAAACAAGTTGAATCAGCCTTCTACAGTACGGAACATGGCAGAAGAACCAGTCAAACAATCTCATGCCCCGGCCATTCAAGTTGAAGGAGCCGTTGCTAAAGATGAAAGTCAGCCAAAGTCCACGCTACCTCCTCCAATCTCCACATCGTCAGTTATGCAGACGGACGAAACCACATTGAAGAATCAGAAGCTGGTGGAGGAATTTCAATATTTATTAGAGAAAAGCCAGAGTCTTTTTGCGGGCTTGAGGTAAAGAAATCGTACTGTGCCGCGTATAAAGTTCTATATCGTAGGATTTGACACGTTGCAACTTCCGTCAGAGACCTTCCACCTACTGGCAGCAATAGACAATGGAAACCAGTAAGTGGAGATCATGTTCAAGGATAGCATTAACGATGACTGACGAATTTCCGTTGCTTTCAAATTTCCAAGTACTTTGAAAAGACATTTGAAGTGTACACTAAGGTTGGTTAAACCCGCAGGTTGATTGTTCATATGTAGGACGAATCAGTTACTCACCTGGCTTCAACGATTTACAAAAAATCTCAAAAAGCTGTGGAAGTTCCAGCAAATCCATAGGTAGAATTGGGTGGTGTGATCTGGTTGCTGCGTACGGAAGTCAACAACGGCGCGCCCATATGTTTACACAACTTGCTTTTCAGGGCAATTCTGGAAGATAAGAATTATTATGGTTTGAAACGGTGGGAGATTGGCGAGATTGCTAGCAAGATTGGCCAGTTGTACTATCATTACTAGTGAGTAAGACTTTCTATGTTGATGACATCGGTTAGAAAGATCGTTTTCTAAGAAACTGCCAGCCTTCGAACGAGCGAAACGAACTACTTGAATGAAGCATCTGTATTTTACCAAGCTATCCATGATCGACAGTACTTTAAGGATATTCTGGATGTTAGGAAGTAAGGCATTCAATATATCCTATCATCGAACGATACAGTCGTTAACGTCATTGTTAGCTCTGCCCTGATGATCAAGAAGATGCGCTATTATGCCAGATTCATTGTTGTGTGCCTCTTACTTAACAACAATGACGATATCAGACATTTGATTTCGGAACTTGAGGCACTGGTCGACGAATATGTAAAAACATTCAAACCCGGGGATGCCAATGAATGGCATATGGTCATTGAGGAGATAACTACATTTATGGACGCAGAGAAAAAACTTATTCCTGTTAATGCTGACAAAAAACCTGTTCAAGTTGCACATCGTCTACCGGCTTACGTGAAATCATCGAAAGACAAGCAGACAACTCCCAAGCTTCGTTTGCAGGAAGCGATTTTGGTTGGCAACTATCAGCATCAGATCAAGTTTTCCGAGCTGACACTGGATATGTATCGAATGCTGCAGTCACTTGGTGTGTACTTTAGTGCGTTTTGATGTCGATTGTTTCAAACCCACTAACTATCTTACACTGCACCTCAGAGAAAGAACCGACATCTAATCGACCTGGATCTACCATCGTTGCAACCCCTGCCAACGATGCTGACGCTGAAAAGAAGGATGCGCCGTCTAATTCTAAGGTTCAGAAGCTGGACGAGCAGAGCACAGTCAAGTCAACGCCAAGTGCTGCACAAACCACCACTGTGCCCGTCACTGGAGCTACAGCTGGGAACAGTACTACTGCACAAGAACGAATGGCCAAGAGAGTAAATCCTCACAAATACCTACTCCACCGGCCCACTCTTAGCCAGCTCATGGTGTATATAAGCACTGCATTCAAGGTAAGCCCCATATTTTAGAGATAGGATCGACCACGCCTTAGCCACTAAATTGGATGGATGGCCATCTGTCTGGCTTACAGGATATCAGTGATACATCGGCAATGTTTATATACCTATCGGCCGATGGAATGCCCAAACGAGAGGACAATACTAATCCAGGTATGTGGCCTGTACGATAAAGTGGGAGTTATTAGCTCGTATTGTGTACTAATTAAAATCACTCTTCTTGTGTCTCGGATCAGCTGCAGTAACAGACGGTGAGAAGACGATCAAGCACCTCGGATACAGTGCAGGCATCACCACGAGCCAGAGAAAAACAAACGAAAAAGGCGTGGTGGATGGAGTCAACTCAACTGGAGTTGCTGGTGGATTGTATCCCGGAGACCTGATCCCATTTACACGCAAACCTATGTTTTTAATTGTTGACAGTAATAACAGTTTGGCATTCAAGGTAAGTTGGACTCAAGGAGTTCTATTCAGAAGAGGTGCCATGAGGCTGACCCTCCCTTTTTGAACATAGGATATGGTCAATGTGTTTGATCAACCGTTTATGGCCATTCTCTCGCCTACCGAATACCCTTCATCAGTCCAAGGTAAAGCATTGAATACTGGTGGCGCTGTGAGTAAGTAGATGGCAGACCTCCTTAAACCGTTCCGTTTCAATCCCATAGATAAAAGTGAAATCGGCAGTTTGTTCACTCTCTTCTTGCACGCTCCACTGCTTGGATTCTGCGCTGTATCTGACATTGGCAATTTGGAGCAAACAGTTTGGAATCAATGTGTCGCCCGTGTCAACGACATTGAGGCCAAAATCACCGACTTGTTGTATGCCCATCAGGAAACAGGTAAAGCATGTTGTTAGCAACGGCCGGCCACCAGTGGTACCCACGACACTCATGACTTTCGATATTTTAGATCCCAGTGTGCTCCGATTCATGCAGGACGACTTCCTTCGATCTTTCATCGTCCGCACTGTCCTGTGCACCGTGATCCTCCGTTGCCATTTATCTTTCAAAGAGGAGAAGGTAGAGTCTTTCAGTCATGGAGAGGCCATACTACCTGACCCAACTGTCTAACACATGCTTTGCCTGTCAGTCCTATCCAGCCACTCATCCTCCATTACCGCAAGATGTCTTGTTGTCTTCCGAAGTGATCATGATGTTGAGAGACCTGACGGTGCTCGCAGATGTCACCACGTACTTCTCATTCCCCGCGAGTTACTTGAACACCGCGGTCACTGCCAACCCGCCCAGCGAATCATAGGACTGTATCGCAGGCGCATTATTCCCTATGTTTGTTCTAAAAACGTTACGTTATTTTATCTCATGTGCCTATCTTCTTATATTGCAGCGTGGTCTTTTTTTTTGGTGGGGGGTTTTTTATATTTTTTATTGGGGGGGGGATTTGTAACAAACTCACAAGTTGCCAAATTGATCGTTTCGTTTCTGGTTGATGCAAAGGAAAGGAGTGGGAGGGTGGTGTTCTCGAACTCATTTGATGGATTCAACATATTTGTAAAGGAGTGAAGGGTGAGAGACGGGAGGTCGTAAGAGAAACGAAAGCAAGATTGCACGGTAAGAACAAGGAATCTGCATTCGAGAAATAGAAGCAGTGAGAGCGGATAAAGGCGATCAGAGATCGGAAAGAAGTCGGTTGAAAGAATAAAGAGAGAAGGGGTTCAGTCCGCCATTAAGAAAATTCCACAAAAGAGTACTATGTACAGCGAAAAGAAGAGGGGGGGGAAGGCTTTTATCAACAAAATCATAGTGAAGCCCGGTTAGAAAAAAAGAAATAAGGAACGATGGTGATGCTTGTTCAAAAGAGTTCACGCAAGCGCGCGCATCAACCGACTGACCAAGCCGTACAGGGCCATGTTAAACAGAAAAACACACATAGAAAAAAGATAATAAAAAGGAACATAAAAGAAAGGACCGATTGCAATGACATACCCGCGTATTCATATATACTTCCATCTGTCGCTCAACATGTTCACGCCTTAAGACACAGTTTTGATGCCTGGGCCACGGGGACCATTTGGCTGTTGCTTGCCAGCACCACGGCCGGCACCGCCATTAGGCTGATTTGGGCTATATGGTGGCTGTTGAGGCTGCTGCTGTTGTTGCTGTTGTGCTTGCATGTGGGGCGGCATTGGGTGTTGCTGATAAGGAGGCATGGGCTGACCGTAATAATTCATTTGTGGTTGTGCGTAGCCTGGCATATTCTGGTACTGTGGAAGGTACTGTTGAGGGTACTGAGGAGCATATTGCTGGGGGTACTGTTGATATGGGGGCATCATTTGTTGCGGGTGTTGCATAGGAGGCATTTGCTGAGGATGCGTCGGTAATGGCTGTTGCTGTTGTGGGAGTGCTTGTTGAGGCTGTTGTTGAGGAGGCAACTGTTGTTGTTGTTGTTGTTGCTGTTGTTGTTGTGATTGTTGCTGTTGTTTCTGCGTTATTAAAGCTTGTTGTCGGTTGGGTTGTTGAATTTGAGCATCATCAAGAGCGCTGGGTGCAACATATAGGCGCTTGTCAATAACCGGAGGAATAGATTGAATTTCTGTACCAAGCTCTTGTTCTATCTTGTAAAGGTTAAATCGATCTTCGTAGGTAATCAAATTGATAGCAAGACCAAGATGACCATATCGTCCACTACGACCAATGCGATGAAGGTATGTCTCGGCGTTCTTTGGGAAATCAAAGTTGATAACGACGTTGACTGCTTGAATATCAATACCACGAGTCAACAAATCTAAATAGAAAAAGGGACATCAGTACGCAATTCGGGAATCGGTCGGCAAAAAATGGCCACTCACCAGAGCAGACAAGGTTACGGCAAACACCGTTTCTAAAATCGTGGAAAACTCGGTTTCGGTGGCTCTGCAGCATTCTCGCGTGTGAGTAAAAGCAAGAGTAGCCAAGTTCAGTAATTTTTTTGGCGAGAAGTTCGACACGGTTGGTGGAGTTACAGAAGATAATGGACTGGTTGATTTGAAGCTTGGAGAAAAGGGTGTTCAGGCAGTGTACCTTTTGCTTTTCTTCAACGAAAGCGTAATATTGGGTAACACCTCTCAATGTAAGCTCGTCCATCAAGTTGATCTCGTAGGGCTTGACAAGAAATTTGTCCTTGAAAGTCTTTACAATCATTGGGAAAGTTGCGGAGAAAAGCATTATTTGTCTATCCTTGGGGAAATATGAGATAAGTTGCTCGACAATGGGTGAGAATTCGGGAGATAGCAATTTATCGGCTTCATCCATGACAAAGGTTGTTGCACTGCTGAAGTCGGCGACTCCTTTAGAAGCCAAATCAAGTATACGACCAGGTGTTCCAACCACGACGTGAACCGTCTCGCCGAGACGCATGATATCATCCTTGAGAGTGGTACCACCAGTAGTGACCATAACATGGATGCCCATGTGTTTTCCGAGATTCTTACAGACTTGAGCGGTTTGGAGGGCCAACTCACGTGTAGGGACAAGCAACAGAGCTTGTATATTGGATTTCTTGTTGTTGATCTTTTCGAGGGTAGGGATAACGAAAGCAGCGGTTTTACCAGTGCCGTTCTTAGCTCTTGCCAATATATCACGACCGGTTAAAGCAATTGGGATAGCTTCTTCTTGAATTGGGGAGGGTCGTTCAAATCCAGCCTCAAATATACCCATCAATAACTCGCGCTTCAAAAAATAGTCTTCGAATTCATTTCCCTTCGTTGCTGTGACATCCTATAGGCAGAACGTTAGCTGGGTCTATAGCAACTTCAATAAGGTTGCTTAGTCCATGACATACTTCGGTTTGTGGACGGTTATCTTTTGCGGGAAGTTGGAGATCTTTCTTCCACCCATCATGTTCGTGGCTGGTTGCAAGGTGGGAACGAGGCAAAGTAGAAATTAGTCACAAGTCAATTAGCCTGAACGTGCCGGTCCCAAAACATTTCCATGCCACACCATGGGATCGACAAGCAATGTTGGGTTATGGAACACTCACTTTAGCTGACTCGTTGCCATTTTTGACTTTAGTGAGGTTGTACTATGGGTTGAGCGAAAAGCAGGTAAAAGCTGCAGAAAGCGCTGGCGCTGATGTCACTTGTTGTGCCTTTGTCCAAAACGCAGTCGTGTCACGTGAAGATCCCCGTAACGAAAGAGTGCGGTTTGAATGCATTGGCTTGGGCAAAGGTATTGTTATGATCTTTTATGTTGGGTTTAGAAAGAATTCTCAATGACGAAGCAAAATATCCTTGTAAAATAGTTACATTATGCAAAAAGTTATTCCACCCGACTTGCTGATAAACCGCTTACCCGGAGCTGACACATCTTTGCCCATCAATGTTTCTGACTCAGCTTGAAAATTGCTATTGGATTAAAAAACCAACCGGCACCGAGAAAAATTAACTTTTATTCAAACTTGAATCCCTTTGCTTTCAACCACAATCTAACCCTCATGCGTCCTCAATTCACACTGTTCGGCATGAATGTCGTGCACGATGATGGTGGTGCGGACAATAACGAAGACGGTAGCCCAGCTACCTACGCTGACTATATCAAGTTTTTGAAAAAGCAAGTCCACTCCCCGGCAGCTGTCACACCTCCTCTCCCTGAACCACCAGTTATCCGTATTCAATGTCAAGTGCGAGCTCGAATTCCCACCAATGAAGGAGGAGAAATGTACCTATACCTGTATAAAAATAACCAAGATGACAAGGAACATATGGCCATTGTTTATGGCGACGATATACGATCCAGGAGTTTAGACTGTGCATGGCGAGATGAAACCATCCTGAACAGAATTGTAAGGGGTGCGTACTATGGCCGATTGGAGCAGATTGTTTCAGAAGAGGAGTCAAGAAGCTTGGTAAATGATGAAGAAGCTTTAATCAAATTGGAGGCTCAACAAGAGATTGCAAAACGAAACTGGAAACCTAGCGATGTCCCGCCCTTGGTTCGAATTCATTCCGAGTGCTATACAGGAGAGACGGTGCATTCGGCAAGATGTGATTGTGGCGAACAACTTGATGAGGCTATGCGCTTGATGCAAGTGGCAGGTAGAGGAGTAATTGTATATTTGCGACAAGAAGGACGAGGTATTGGTTTGTTGGAGAAGCTAAAGTAAGTTGATCGAACCGGGAGTATATAGGTTTGTTCCACTCAAAAGACAAAACATAACCATTTCCAATAGAGCATACAATTTGCAAGATCTTGGTCACGACACTGTGGCAGCCAATGTGTTGCTGAACCACCCAGCTGACGGTCGCACATACGGAATCGCGAACGCTATTTTAGAGGACCTGCAATTGAAGCATGTCCGACTTTTGACCAACAACCCTGACAAGATACAACAAATAGAGTCATACGGATGTGTTAAGGTTGTTGAGCGACATCCCATGGTGCCACGGTCATGGTCGTCATCACCAGCATTGGATGCCCATATCCATCAAGAGCCTGTCACACCGCTGAGAGTAGCAGCGATACTGAACAACCTCACGCCCAGTCCATCCACATCCCCTCCACCCCACAAGAGATTGAATGAAATGGACAAATATTTAAAGGTCAAGGTGGAGAAAATGGGCCACATGCTAGATTTACCCAGTGACTTCTCTTCATAGATGAAAGAAAATCACCCTACAGGTTGTTTGTACCTTAATTGACCACTTTCCTACTTCTATTTGATTTCCTTTTGATAAGCATTTCCAACTAGCGAAAACTGATAAAGTGATGTACCAATGAGATTTGTTTTTCAGTCAGACATACACTGAACTACTGTATAATGATGGGTGAGTCAATGGCTTCATCAGCACGGTAAACATGATTATACCAGAGAAGAATAGACACCATAAAACTGAGAAAGATGACGACAGGAGTAAAGAAGACAAAATGGATCATTAGAACACAGGCTTTAAAGTTTTAGGGCATCCATCGTACGACTTACTCTTTTGTGTCACTGGCTTATGGTCTTTAATGGCATTGACGTCAGGGAATCCCATTATATTGCAAAACGTATGGCAAAGGGTTGGGGCCAATATGCTATCGGTTCGGATGAAGATCCAGCTTACATACCAGCCGAAAACCGTAGTGTACAAAAATTGAAACCCTGAATGATTAAGAAAAATAAAAGAAAAGGTGTTAGTTATGAGACATGTTAAGCCCGCCAGGCTCAGCATAGATCACTTTACCTGATTGAAGTAAAGCAGTCTTGAGAGCGCGAGCGTTTGCGCCGTAATCATGATACTTTTCCCATGCGTGGTGAAGATGAGCTATTTGTGAGTAAATTTAGCAAACTTATGCATTGTTTACGCCAAAGCTGAAAATAGCAAGATGGAAGTGGGAGACTGACCAAGGCCAAAATAAAGTGAAGAGGCAAATACCAGATACATGTTTGAGTATCCAGAGAATTTCAGCAGTGCTATTACACATGCTCTAAATACAAATTCTTCTGTCAACGGACCCTGACAGTAAAGATTGCGTGTTAGATCCTAAACGACATTTTGCTGCGCAATTCCTTTTGCACCTCCGTTACTTACAATGACAAAGTTACGCACTCCTTCAAGAGACAGGATGTTTTGTCGAACATCGCGATGGAATGAAAAATTCGATTGAAAGATCAAAGAATTATCCAGGAACATCAATGATAGAGGACCGAGAAATAGACTTGCCGTCAGTAGCACGGGCAGACAGATCACATTGACCAAAGCAAACCACGACGATGGTGGTACTACTCCAAGTATCCAAAGCAAAGAATGGATTTGATCCATTATAGATGACTATTCCGAGCAAAACCCGCACGAGTTAGTAGTCATGGTACCTATATTGTTTTGTTTATATGTGGACTCCCTTACGCTATCGGGCCATGCGCCATAAAGTCTTAGTATAAGCCATACTAAGAATGCTGTGAGGATGGAGGATATGATGACAGCCTTGCACCGAGCCACAATGACCTTGGGTTCATTGCGCGACCGACCTGTTCCACCTGTTCGAATGTCGACAAAGACGTAGAATCCAGCCAAGTAAACGATGGTGAAGCTCATGCATGCGAGGGTGGCTACTAGCATTGGCACTTGCCCAATGCTAGGCAGTGTGGCTGTCATGAACGAAGCTGAGTAGCCCGGCCTAAAAAACAAAAACGGGTGTTTTTGGGTGGATTTTTTTTTTTACAGAAATAGAGATTTTCTTTGAAAAGGCTTCTGTTGTGTGGGGTTAAATTTAGCATCTCGCCACCCTCCCAGTATAAAAGTATCCCTCTTCCATAACGTCACAGAGCAGCACTTTTGCTTTTTTATATCTCTTTCACACTTCCGTTTCTAACGGAAATGGATGCCCGGCAACCACACGTTCCTAAACATGATCCAAAATACAAACCTCATCATAGACAAAGCTTTAGCGGCCATCCTCTATTACAACAATCTGAGGATGGTCTCGTAAGCTTTAGATATCAACCCATCAAGCAACGGCCACGCTCATTCACCGTGTCCAGCCTCATTACCTCAGAGAACAGCAGTGTACCGTACACCATTGTTGAGCAGGACGAGTTAACGCCGCCTTGCATAGAATTCGATATGAAGCAATTGGATAAAGCTTTACAGACAGCCTTTGTCCTGCTTTCGTCATGCGATAGGACGCTAGGTCATCTGCCTGACAAATTGAAACAGTCCATTGTGCAAAAAGCGCAGGAGGACTCGACAGTGATGTCGAATCATGTGAAGTCCCAAAGAGGCAATGGCAAGGCTCAACTTGGAATCGGCTCCGCGCAGTCGATTATCCATCGACTGTATTCGAACAGTCCCGCAGTTGAAGACCAAACGAGTGCAGAAGGTGATGCTACGCACTCGTTGTCAACGGGAGATTTGCAACAAGCCATCAAGAACGGTGCGACTCAGGTTCAAACGTATGACAAACGACTTTCCAGTGGTAGCGACGTGACTGACAGCAGCGAGTCATGCTCGTCTGTGACATCTGAACCATCCACGCCACGAACACCTTATTACAATCATGCCTTCAGTATTGCAGTGGAAAGCGGTAGTCTTTTAGACTCTTCTCGCATCATACACCAGGGCAGCCCTACGAGCAAAGACAAGCTCGACGTATGGGCCCTTCCGTTTACAAAAGCATACACATCATCAAAACCTCCATCATTAACCAGGTCGAGGTCGAGTCAAGCGGATTCCGATGTATTTACCAAACGCTCAACTGGTCTGGGACTAGCTGATCTAGTTCACTCGGTTTTAGGGGATGCCATCAAGCAAGCGGATATAGAGCTGAGATGGGATGAAAGCGGCGACTGGGAGAGTGAAGATGAGGAAGAACCAGCTATGACTGAACAAGAAATCCGTGACTATGAGTTGGAGCGCAGCTTAGCCATGCGAAAAAATCCTATCAATCGATATCTAAGCGATGGGGTCAACGTCCTGTATTGACGAATGTTTTTGTTTTCCTCAGCTTGAATTGGCAAAAAAGATGAAACTTGGGGGGAGGGAAATTTTTTTGCCACTGTACATTTTTCAAACACGTGTGGGCAGGTCCTCTTCCCATTACTACCTTTCCTTTCCACTTGTATCATAGGAATTACCAGTGAAGAGCACATAATATCGCTGTAGCCGCACTTTAACATTATTATTCACTAGCTCGTCAAACTATTTTTTTTTTGCCTTCTCTCTAGAAAGAGATGGATATCTATAACATTATAAATTGCGTCATGCATACCGTGCATTTCATTTTGTGTGAAAATAATCATGTATGAGATGAACGGACACTTCGTTCCGTTGTAAACTTTTTTTTTTTTATTTCTTTTGAAACTCAAAGTCAAGCAAAAAATGGCAGTGATATAAATACAGATTGATAAAAAGACCTTTCATCGATGAGCGAACGAGATGGTTGTCTCGGTGGTGGAGGAGGGTATACTTCTTCGTTATGTTTAGCAGGCAAGAACCCCTTCAACAGCACCGTAGGATTCAATGGTGGTGTAGCGTAAAGGTTTAATCATGTCAAAATGTGGGTGACACTGCATCTGAGTAAGTCTCCAACCGCAAGATTCCAATTCACTGTCAAAGTCCGACTGGGTGGATTGCAGAGACGAAGCGCTGATCTTGTGGAGGAGATTTCGTGAGCCTTTTCTTGATATGGCCTTGACTTGAGTAGGGTACTGATAGTGAGATGGAAGGGGGCATTGAAAAGTGAATTCGTACGAAGGCTTAGACGCCAAAGCTTTGATATCCAATGTTGACTTGCTCTCATGTATGGACGCGACGGCTGAATCGACACGAAAGGAAGGTACGGGCGACGCCGAATCTTCATACTGTGGAGGGCCTGGAAGATAGATCCATTTGGTGTTCTGGAAATCATTGACGGGAACTTTGGCACTTCCGAGGGTCTCTTTCTTCCAGCCCTTGACGCGTCGTACCGTCCATTTGGCTTGTTGCATTTGATCGTTATCAGTTTCATCTTCTTCCAAGGGTTCGTCCTTGAGCCAGACTTTGATCATGACATCGGCGCCTTCATGTGTCAAATGTTTACAAAGGTTACGATCGTTACGGATATCCACGCAGGAAATCGTTTGCTTTGAGCGAACTCTGTCGATTTGTTTAGAGTTGTCACGATCAAGAGGTAACCAGGTTTTGCCGTCATCCCATGACACTTCAATAATGGTTGAAGATGGGCATAACAGCCGTCTCAAGCCAGAATAAAATCGGTGAGACAGTGAAATATTGGGTGTATGCAATTCAGGGCAAGCTGGAGCCTGTTGTTCCTGCTCGTGCTGCTGACGACCAAACAAAGAATTGAGCAATTGAAACATGAATATTATGTGTGAAAAGGTAAAAGTATGTGAAAGAAAGGAATGTCAACAACAAGGGGTACAAAGTGAAAAAGGCGGCTTTATAAAGGAGTGTGTGAAAGATAGAGTGTGAATATTTATTTTTCCTTTGTTTTGGTGTAGGTTGGACGAGTATTTATGTTCCTTGTGTTGAAGAGCGAGGAAACCGTGCTTCTCCCGCACAAGCATTTCACACTTTCCCTGGCTTGAAGGCTCTTGTCTTAGTCAGTGTAACCATGCTTTGATTCACGCTGATCGCACAAAGGCAGAGAAAACTTGAACCCATGATTACTCAACTACTCTAATCTAACTTCCGCTGCCATACAGTAACAGCATGCTAGTGAAACCGTGTGCTATGAATGAAACACCGATATGGACATGACCGCTGGCGCCAAAAAGTCCCTAAGGAAGTGCATAAGGTCGTTAGGACGACCAAATTGGCACCAGAAAAAAAAAATTCACTATCATAGCTATAGTTATTTTTTCCAGTGCACAGGCGTCAAAATTTCTAAATATGTCACGGTTCGTGCGGACCCCTGGCCTGAGCCCATTCAAAGCGAAACCTCTTAGACCCTATCGTGAACTTTCCCAGCAACGGCAGAATAGTCATCAAAGCTTGGCTGTACATGCTGCCGCTAACATCCCTTGTTTCATATGCTTCACCCATACACAGCACAGCATGATTGGGCATTGCAATTTTTATTATTCAGCTTGTTGATATTGAACAAGTGGGTTTGGTAAGGGAGAAAAAGAAAATTGATAAGGTATGTCACTGAATGTTGATCATCATTATCAATTTCGTGCCTTGGTTATTTTGGGAGATCATATTTACGAGCGTCAATCCAATCCCATGGGAGAAGAAGTGAGCTGGGCTTGTTAGGAGTATTTTACATATATGGTGATTAGGAATGAAAACATGTTTCTGGACTTGAGATGTCGCGCGTGCGTGTATACTTCTTTCCAAAACACGTCTAGCCAACGCCAAATTTCGTCCCTCCGTCGCCTATTGTACTTCGGCCTTCCTTATCGGTCTCGGGCAAGTTTGCGTGGCTGGACGAATCAAACACGGTGGGTGTTGCCTCAACAGCGTCAGCTTTGACGGCAGAGTCCTGAGTGGATGGTCCACCCCTCTATTGTGAAAAGAGAAAAAGATATGCTTTTGGTGAGCTCATGTCTTTCAACGATTGCGTCATAAAATCTCCAAGTCCATACCTCGGAGGCGAAATCATTCATGGCGGTATCAGACCCAGCTGTATCCCCAGAGACAACGCGTTTTCTTGCTGGCAATTGGAAGAAAACATCGTTCATTTCGTCTTGTCTTCTTTTCAGAGTTTTGTATGTAATCCCCCACGGCGTGTGAGGATAGTTGACGGAATTGGCTTGAATGTGATGCACAGAAAACTGCGAAAATGGGCCGCTTTCATCCATATTTCTGGCAGTTTGTGGCACGAAGGTTTGAACTCCCGCTGAAGTACTTGCCTCACGTTTGCTTCCGTCCGTTTGGTATGTCGTATCACTTACGTTAGAATAGTCTCCTGGGCAGGAATCGGATTCACATGCGGCATTCTGCGCCGCTGCAGTCACAAGATTTCTCATGGGTATAGAATGTGGCGACGAAGACAGTGACGATGGATTACGCCAGCTCATGGGTGAGGTATGTTCGTTTTCAACTTTAGACCGTGCGGCAGTTGAGCTCGTTAGTTCAGCTGGATAATCATAGTCCGTCCCCGTGGAGAGGGTGGCTGACGACAGCACAGACGGCGCTGGTGCTTTGCTGGATTTCTGCATAAACGAAGGCAGTTCTGCCGATGCTTGTGGTAAGATATGGGGCAGGATTAACTGTCCCCAGTTGGCAGGAAACCCATCTTGAAACTGATGGCAAAGCTCCAGCGGAAACTCTGTGGTAGGAAGTTAATATTATCCTTGAATTTCAACAACAGCCAAAACCCATGACACCTACCATTTAGAAGCATGCCTTCAATATCGATCTCACCAAATAATCGGTATATTTTCCCACTACTGGAAACCAAAGTCCGTTCATTAATTCGGGAGACAATTCTGGTGCTGTGCCAAGGCTGTATCGAGACATGCATGGGTAAGTACTGATGGAAAAGCTAACATGAGAAACAACCGCAATGCCCAATTTTACCTTGTCAAGCGTACAATGAATGCCACCAATGACAATGGCAAGAGCCTAATCACACAAACAATCCTATCAGTACACCATTGACACATTTTGTGGATTGTTAAAACTCAAATAGATACTACCTCGCCAACCTTGATGCGCTTTAATTTCCAGTTGGACAAATGGACCTCATTCTCATTGTTGTTGTCAGAGGCATCGCTGGTGTTGCTTCCTGATACCGTAAGGCTGCTATTGGACGAGTAGTGTGACGATACGAATCTGTGTGAGCCTTTGCGAGCTGTGTAATCGGCTCGGAATCGAGCGATTCGCTGATTTCGAGCGTGAAGCATGCTTTCATGATGACTTCGTTTTCGGCTGTAATTGGCTCCATCCCTTAAGTCACCCCTCGTGGCAGGTTGACTAGGTTCACTCGGCAGTGTGGAGGGTGAGCTGGCACGTGCCGCTGATCCGATTTCTGGAATGGATGGGAGAGATCGCGGCTGCGTATATCTTGAACTCATAGCAAGGTTTTGTTCACTTCGCGTATCGGACGCTATGCTCGATATATTACTTTCGGAAGAATTCAAAACGCTCTGATATGGACTTTCTCGAGTTGACTGAGTATGTCTACCGAGATCAGTTGATAAACTCTGTATACTGGATATACTATCAGTTGAATGACTGTTCAAGAGTTCGGGAGCCGGCATTAATGTAGGTCTGGATGTGTAAGATTTGAATTCATTAGTGATAGGTTGTGGAAAGCTCTCATTTCTCTCTCCCCCCAAAAAGAAATGGATATTTACATTTGGGTTTTGGAGTTTGAGTGTTGATTGTCTTTCGGAACAATGGTTGTCGTGTCTATTGACGAAGCGGATGCCTGTTGAATGGAGGAGGAAAACTGTGTAAGGCGAAACTCGATAGTGATTAAATCGATCTCCTTTTTTTTTACCTGAGGTAATTGTGGAGCGGAGGAGGCTAAACTGGTATTAGCAGACTTTTGTGACTTATCCATCTCTGCACGCAGGTTGGAAGCCATAGTAGTGTCGCTGGAGTCGCTAACTTCGGTAGAAAAGCAATCTGGAGGTCGAGAGCTGTAGCTATCTTCAGAGGATATTTCCAGCCAGCGGTGTAAAAGCGAAGGACCAATGTTGTTACAACTTTTCTGCGAGGACTGGCTTCTATTCGAGTTTTGAAGTAAAGTGTTTGGTTTCGAGTGTTCGAGTGGTAACTTAAAGAAAGACTCTGTACTATTTAAATTGGAGTTGGTTGAGTCGTTTGGTTGATCACCCGATTTGTCTGAGACTTTCTTTTGCTGCTGAGTATCAGTCGAGGCATGCGACATGGTCTCAGGGATGCCGGAGTGCAATTTTTATTGTAATCACTGTTAGCTGCTGGAATTACGTAAAGTGAGCTTTGGGTTGGTGTGGAGAGTGACCATGAGCTACGAAATGGTTCTTGGAACTTTTTTTTCTGAGCTTCAAGGATTACCCATTTCTGCTTAAAAACGTGACGTAATCAAAAGGTTAGTACCAAAAAAATCCTTCGGCATCCAGGGTTTTCAAGGTCACATTCAAGCTTGCTTCAGTACGCCAACAAACATTCCTTTATACTACAATGATGGGAGACTGCATAGCCATCCGGGTTAAACCGGTTTTAAGCTAGGATAGCAAACATGTTGAAGCTTATCGGCAACGGACATTATTGCGTGGTGATCATTGTTGTTATTGCAAGAACAAAAAGACCCAATTGCATCTGGCAGGCAAACTAGATTTCAGCCCTAACTATTGCTTCCACATTGAAGATCTTCCACACCACTGGACGCTATCCCATTTTTCCACTTCCTGACGACAAACCCTTCCATGAGCTTCGAACACGTGACTGGTTATTTTTTCACAGCAGCATGAATCCAAAAGTTCGCGTTTCTAGACACTTTTTGAGGTGTTATATGAATTTCAAAAAGGTCAACACCCAATCCGTTCTTTCTGCATTGAGCAATGTAAGAAGGCGACATTTCAGTGATTGTTCTCAAGGTAATGTGCGTCTGCACGTTGTTGCCTCATCGTCGTGATGAAGCGCCATGTTGTCCCTTAAATGGCTTCCCTTTTGTCACTCAAAGTATATCCGTGTAACGTCTTATAGCAGCAGGGCAACCATTTTCTATATACATCCACTGGCCGTATTGTGAAAGGTGCATCATCAATAATATATCTCTCCCATATGATTTGTTTGCCTAATCTCATTGAGATCTCATCATCGTTTTAGCAAGTGTACATACTGTAATTTCAACAAATACATCAATCCAGCTTCTCCTCCGAATGAAAGAATGCTATCAGCCATGAAACGTGAGCTGGCTTTTTACATGAGACATCCGAAGTTTGGTCTCCAAGCCCGCAAATTACATAGTATCTATTTTGGTGGGGGAACACCAACATTGGCACCGGTAAAGTGCAAATATGTTTTTAAACTGAGTGTCAATGATGCCATGCTGAAACGTTCAATGTCAAAAGGTCTCGACTATTCAATCAATTATAGACGAGATAGACAAGACAATGGGAGGATTACACAGTGATATTGAAATTACAATTGAGGTGACTAACCATTCGATGTGTATGCTGTCATTCACAGTTTGGTAATCGTGTATTGCTTCATCAGGGCAATCCTACAGTAAGTACCCCCCTCGGTCGCATAGAACAATCAGGTTTTAAGAGTGCAATCATGACGTTGATGATACTTTGATAAAGTCCAGCGAAATCAGCAAACTTTCATCGTTGCACACGATCGGTGTCAACAGGCTGTCATTGGGTATTCAATCTCTACGCGATGAAGATCTGCCTATACTAGGTAATTTCATAAATGATACAATCCATGCTCCATGTCATAGGTCTCCTCTAATTCGTAACGATAGGACGTGATCATAATACGAAGGATGCCATTCACGCTTTGGAGTCAGCTAAGCGAATATTTGGCGATAAGGGCTTTACTTTCGACATGATATTTGGGAGACCAGGCAACTCACTAGATGATTGGCAAAAAGAATTGAAGGCGAGTACTGTTTATAGACAGTAAAGCTAATCTTCGTCTGTAAGTCGTTTTAATGAAAGAGAGCAGCAAGCATTATCAATCGCAGGAGATCATATGTCCATATATCAATTGACACTTGAGCGTGGCACTCCGTAAGTCCTCGTTCATTTCATTTTTCCCGCATTGTACTTTGAGCTTATCATTGCACCATGGCATATTAGTCTGTTCAAAGATGTTATGGCAGGAAAGTTGGCTCCAATTGCTGGTCAAGAAGAGCTTGCGGACATGTACGAGCATGTCATTGAGGTAAATAACCTCGTAATACACCCCACCTTGGTTGCCTGACCGCGGAGGTACGCTTGGAGATAGTGTATTACATTGAATGCTCAACAGTATGTTTTACGAATAGGCGACCGCGCAGCATGGATTATTTCATTATGAGGTTTCAAATTATGCGAGAACTACAGCAGCTATGAGCCGCCATAACTTCTCATACTGGCGTGGCATGGACTACATAGGTATAACATGATGAACAAGAGCACTTGCAACGAGGGTGACACTAATATGTATATTACAAAGGCATTGGCCCTGGAGCTCACGGACGACTGACACAACTGAACGGCGAAAGGTTACGTACATTTGGCGAATTCCATCCTGAGCGATGGATGGCTCAATGTGAAGATGAAGGTGACGGGTAAGTATAGGAAGTAGGTGCTGAGGCCAGATTGCGCATTAACAATTTTCTTAGGATTAGGAAAATGATTCCTATGGAGCATCGCCAGATTCCAGAGGTATGACTACTTTTACATGTTCAATAAGCACAGCATGACATCTCAGAGAGTATTTACAATAACATTCCCTTCGTCGATCAGGAACTGGTGTTGTTTGGACTTCGAACAAAGCTCGGTATACCTCGCTCTAGATTTAGTACAATGACAGGCGGGAAAAAGCTGGAAGATGTAGGTGTTCATAGGCTCATCAAGGATTGACTGCTATTATTGACATTGTGCTTATTGACAGGCTTTAAGAGGCGATGTAATCAAAAGTTATGTAGAGCATGGATTACTCATTGATGAAGGCAAAACAGAAAATAATGTGCAGACATCGGCACCGGAATTCGTTCCAGCCGACTGTGTCAGCGAATTCTACAGCGGGACTATTCGACCGACAGAAAAGGGTCTAGCTGTCATAGACACCATCATTCCTAATATCCTTAAACCCACTGATAGCTGAGAGATAGAAACACTTTTGGCCATTTGGAAACTAATTTAATGTTTCTTAAATACATTTGTTATGTTTTATGATTGTCTCATTTACGAAATAAATTACAAGAGGTGGTGGTGAATGCAATGCAGGCATTAAAACGTGCTGAATGTCTTGAGGATTTGAGGTACGGGAAGGTCCAACTTTTCCATGGTATCGGCTGCCCAACGACATGCCACAGATATGCATCGGTTAAAGCTTTCATGAGTGGACGATACCACACGTTTGAACGTATTATTATCTGTATCGATAATACCAAATTGCTTTTCGCCATGGACTGGCTCTGGGTTCTGCTTGAAACCAAATATGTGTGAGTTTTGACAGTGTGATACTATACTTATGGTATAAATACGTACATTGGGGTGGGTCTTGGCTTGGTACATCTTTCTAAATTTATCCACAGCTCGTAGACTTTCAGAGAAGCGGTTGATGGTGTTGATAAGGGCAATGATTTCGGACCGTTCAAACAATGCTGGGTTGGTTTTCGCGCTGAGTGCCATAACAGTGGTCAAATTAACTGAATGGGTTATGTTGGATGCACTTCAATGTATACCAATAACTTACTTTAAACTCTTGTCCTCGTATGAAAACAAAACTTTCAAGGCAGTTCCTAGACCAGCTGTTTGGATCTTTCCCCACAACTTGCATTTCTCACAGCCAACACAATCCATGATCCTAGTCACATTTCGGAAATGCTCCTTGAACTCCTCCTTGAGTGCCTATTTTGAAATAAAGTGTTTCTTAGTAAGCAGTGGCGCCTGTCCCTCAAAAGCAAGCATATCCATTTACCTGAGCATTTTGACCTTGGAAAAGCTGTCTTTCATCAAAGGTCGAAGGACATGCTTTTGTGTTTTCAATCAAGTCCAAAACCAATTGCTATCAAGAAGGCGATTGTTTAAGTTACCGTGAAACTTGCACATGAATATCAAACATCACGATTCTCGTACCTTTGTCTCTGCTTCTTCTTTAGCATCCCCAGTAAAAAATGTATACTCATGCAGATAATCAGATAGCTTCACCAGGGCTCGCATGAGTAATGTATGAGTAAAGTATACGTTATGCAATCTCTCGGGATGAGAACCGATTCGAGAAACGAAACAATCGAGATTGGCGCTCTGTGTTAAATTAATCAGTCAGTCCTCCACTCACATGACTCTACCAATTGTTCTGAAAGTCCTTACCCATTCACCAGTTGTTTGGTTGAAATACTCATCACAGATATGGATGGAGATAGAAGAATGAAGACCTGTTGTGACATAAGTGTCAATAGATCATGTCGATCTGTAGATCAAGTTACCAACGAAAGCTTACCTGAGATGACACGGTAGAATACTCGCTTTTCCAGACAAACTTCCTCATTTTCAGAGTCTGGATCTTCAGCCAAATCATTGAGCAAACGGTCAAGGTCTTTACGGTCATTGGGAACCACTGCAAAGGGATTCTGGATAGGTTGTGATAAACTGGGAGGAGTGAGAGAGCTTCCAGTAGTGGTCTTTTGCTCTCCAGTGTTCATGATATTGTTGCAAGTCTCACACCCTTCAGTCATTTTGTGCACAATATTGAAACAGTTCTCCTCATAAATCGACTTCCACACACGTGCAGCAGATACTCCAGCGTAACCCGTAAATCGTTCTGGATTCTGTTGGAGATCAACATAGACGCCATCTGAAAAAAAAGTGGAATACGTCAGTTGAGAAGAGGGGTAAAATAGGACCAATATTGATCAAGCCAGTTGTTCATGCATACCTGTGTCAGCCTCATTCTCTACCAGACAAAAATCTTGATCTTTGTATTGGCAGGTATCACTAACTCCAAATAGCTAAGGATAGCAGTGATCAGCAACGCTAGACATATCCATAGCCATAATACGGTATAGACTTACATCTGATGAGGAAGAAACGGTATGAACCTTTCCCAAAGCATCTTGTCTCCAAGCAAGTGGAATGGCGGCCTAACGACATAAGAAAGGATTAGTCAGAGAGTGGAAAAATAGGAGTCATGCTGAAGAGGAATAGGACTGACCTCATCGATAGTTGCTACAGAACAATCTCTGTTCATGCAGAGACCATCATCCGGCCAAAAGGGACAATCCTTCCACAAGTTGAGCTATAAAAAAAAAACCTCGCATGTTTAATTGACAAGCACGAAAATGAAACAGTTGTCAAGCAAGCACAAGCCTACTTTATAATACCGAAAGAATCTGGATGATACAAGTTTCTTTAGTATTGGTGTAATGGCTTGGTTGACCCCTTCTACGGTTTGCACGTCGCAACAGGAGTCTCTAATGGCTCCAGTAGGCTGACAAAGAAAACAATGGTATTAAGCATCCAAATCGAAGTAAAGATATTGTGACCTCAAGCATACAATTCTCAACTAACGTTGCAATAATCCTGTTGTTCAGTTATGTCTAGAACGTCTTCTACAAATTTCACGCCGGTAGAATCTTGAGCAACTGGTGACATCGATGACGGGGGATTGGCGGAGCATTGCAGACTCCACAATAAGCTGATTGCTGAAAGCAATAGAATATATCGCTGCCACTTGAACATGGTCTATGAAAGAACGAGAAGGGATTGTTGGAGGTCAACAGAATTCGGCAGGTCAAAGCCAATAAAAAGCAAGTAATAATAGGCTCAGACAATTGCTTCGTTGAGTACGTGTTGCAACAGCATTGATTCACCGTGACTTGGGATTCGGCTCAAAGATTTGTCATACCAAAATTTTTTTTTTCCATTGATTTGTAAAGAGGTAGAGAGATAGCTGTATTGCTCGTATAGGAACAGGCATTCTAGCTATCTACAAAGGATTCAAAAATGACATAAAGGGTTCGTATGAAATAAAAGTACATTGATGGTCATGAAATACATCTCCCAATATCTCCGTTTTCTCAAAAAATGAAGAATAAGTGAGGGGATGATAACATTTAGGATTACAAGGAATAACCTATATAATTGGGTTGGGGGGGGGATTTTTTCTTTTGATCGGCATACAGTGCTCAGTACCGTCATGTATTTGCTATCAAAAGAGGGTACTTAGTGGTCCGTATAGCATATCGGTCATATCGTCACCACACACTGCCTTACGTGGGTATTCTGGATATGGGGAAAAGTCGGCGCCCATGAGTGGGGACATGGCGGGATAATTTTGCCAATACATGGGATGGAACTCGGTGGTATCTAAAATGGACAGTGTTCCCAAACTCCAATTAGCACAAGGATCGAAGGGTGACAGTGAGTTGAAGAAACCTACCTGGTAATTGGGGAGGTTGGCAAACAGGCACGGCAAAAGGCATATTGTCACCAGCGGTTTCGGCCATGAAGCGTTCAGCATGCTCGCTCATACGACGTGAGTGGCCGACATCGTCAATATCCACTTCGTTGCTCCCAGAAAGCGAGCTCTCGGGTGTGGGTGGAGGTGATTCTTTGGTAATGAATGGTACTTTACTTGCTTTTATGGCAGCAGCTTGGTCTGACGGATTTTTGAAAGATCGTGCTTCTAGCAGTTGATTTTCACTGGACAGTAACTTTTGCTGTTGCTTGTAAAGTTGAGTGAGATGATGTTGAAATTTCATTTCCCTGTATTTCGCTTGCGAAACTGAGACAATTGGTTCCGATTTATTTTTTAAAAAGATTGATGGATGTAATCAATACATATGAAACCAAATATGCAGCAGACAAGGTGAATCTGTCAGGATGACTTACCAAACTCCAACGACTTGCTGACAATCATGCTCTTACTAGGTCGTCTCACCGTCTGTAGTCCAGGCAAAGTATGAGCCAGCTCCTGAAACTTTGTGTTGAGATTTTCGCGTCTTTGTCGTTCTAATGCGTTATGCGCGGTTCGTTTATCAGCAATCATTTGTCTGTGGAGCCAAAATTAGCCAAAAGTGATGAAGGAAAGAAGATGAAAAAATTGGCGGGAAGAACCATCTTTTTTATACAACATAACCGAATAAAAAGCGTACCCATCGTCTTCCAAATATGTTCCATCCAGTGCAGTGTCTATCATGCCTATTTTCCATAAAAAAATGGCATATCGTTACGACTTCTGTTTTTGGGGTGTGGGATAATGTGGAAAGTAAACATACACTGCTGTTGCTTCACCGTGCCGTTCAATGAGGCGGCGCTACGTCTAGCCTGCCGAAGTGAGCCGTTTAATTTCACTCTATCAGATGGCATTGTGGATGAAACGATTGGCGAAAATTCTAGTGAGAAACAAGCGAATTGTTCTCCTCCAGATGGATCGATGAAGAAAAAAGTGAGTGAGAAAAATATAATATGTAAAAATCCTACAGGATCCAGAAGAAAAATAAATAATAAAGTGGGAAATTTCGACTTGTCTTTTATACGGGATTGTGTGGGGGGTAAAGATGGCACCTTAGGCTGGGCCAAGCAATACCCGACTCATAAAGTTTCAAGAAACTTCAACCCCTTCTTTCCAACTACAGATGGCGGCTTTACTGTAAATAGCAATAGGGATATACTACCATCGCCGTAGCAACATGTCTAATCGTTTTCAATCGTCTAGCGATCGACAGCTTGCCTGATAAGGAGAGGGGAACACAACACGAATGGGTTGAAGTCTATCGAAAATACATGTGCTACAGTGGAAATTAGAGAGTACAGTATGAAAAAAGTAGTTTAAGTCTTGACATGTCAAGCAAGCGATGACAGGGTCATGCAAATTTGTGGAAGCATAGTACTTGTCAATATGTAGCCAATGGGATTTGGTGTTATTTCTATCCTGTGTTCTCCCCTTCATTTTCTAATGTTCTCCCAAGGCACATAAGAGATGTTCTGGTATCATCGAAACTTTTTTATAAACTAACCCCTCGGACCAAGAGATCGAAATTTTTTGGTTGCTCTTCGATTTCCGCATTCAGATTGGGTAGTGCAGTGCAGGACGTACCCTGGCCACCAAACCTAACCATTGGAAACACTTTCACAGTGGGTTTCGGTGCTACGCTTTCAAATAGCAAAGATCTCATTACTGCTATCCCCCCCCCATTTGTTTCAACTGACTTCTTGTGTTTACAGCCGTTTACTAGGTTAGAGACCCCGTGGCTGACTCATTGTAAAGGATGAACGCGTTTATTTAGACAAAGGGTCTACAGTATTTTATTTCTTTTTTCACATAGCTTTTCTTTTATTACTCCCACTCTACCTTCTGATATAAAAATGTCGGGGATGGCGTAAACATGCTTGTTGTAGTACGACGTAATACTGGTGTCCGTGAACTGAGACTGCGCAGACTGGCGCGGCGATGTTGTTTATTTACAAGCAACGTCTGTTTCAAGTGGCCTCATCGTCCATGATATCGTTCTTTCAATGCTCTATTGCATACCGACAACACAACACTTCATTTGGATAATGCCTTTGACAGGGAGGGGTGATTTTGTCGATACTTCTAAATATGGGCGTTGCAACGCGATATTTGCATGTTGAGCGCATGATAAAAAGCGATGGTCCAATTTTTTTTTTTTTTTTTTTCCTCCTGGGCGCAACGTCAACAAATTTGGTACAACCAGTGTCGTGTTGTCTGTTATCATAAATTGGTCAGAGCGCCTGCTCACGAGGACCCTTCGGTCTCAGTACGTGCGCGCCCGCCTTTGCAAATGTTTACGTTACTGAACGTCCCCTTTTTTCGGTATCGAAACAAAGGCCTCATTTTTATCATTCCTCCACCGAACACATCATAAATGTAGCTTGTCATTGAAGGGGGGGGGGCAGCTATTAACACACTCCGTTGCCTGATTTTGGTGGGCGATCTTGTCGATCCTTCAGCATGACAAGTTTGCGGAACTGCACAACGGTAGATGACAAGTACGGTCAGTCGCTCGATCAAAACAAGAATTACAAATCGATTTTGTTTGTTTCTTTTTAATGATGTGGGGGCTATCTTTTTTATTTTGTGTTTGGGTTGGGGAGAGTGTTAATGGTACATCAAATGATAGCCCCACCTTGTTTTTCTACAGGATAACGGAAAGTGCCAAAATGAGAAGAAGGTGCTTTTGCGAAAGGGTATGAAAGGGTACTGTAAACAAGTATAGCCCAGAGGAGAGAGAGAGGCAATGCAAAATGCCATGCTTTCCCTGTGGCTTCTCGCATCATTATTGTACACTCTCGGGAGCAGGAAGTCCGCCAAATCCGAGGTATTGGCCAAACATCTCTCTCTCCCAAAATCGAAGCATATATTGATCAACATGCCCAACCTCAATTTGCATCTCCTGCTCGGAGATCTCTTCATCGATTTGATCAGTATCCATGGGGTTGCCATCGTCCACTTCCATGGCGTCTGAAGGAAACGTAGTACCAGTTTCTCGTGGACCAGGTGAATTGGTAGCTGACCGAGAAGAGATGGCCGTACCGACCACTTTATCTTGATTAGGTGTGTCTGCGAACTCTCGCTCATCCATTCTCATCTCTCGGCGTGCAGCGATGGCAGCCTTAGCATCTGTTTCGTCGTCCTCTGCTTCCAGTAAAGCTTGTTCGATATCCACATTGGATGTCGCGGTGACGAGGTTGTTTTTACCCACTTGCTGAGATCCTGCAACCTCCGGTAAATCTTTCCACCAATCCATCTTCTCGAAATATTCAGTGGTGAAGTCTCCTTCTTGAATGACGACATTGTCAAGCATTCTGATAGAAACCCCGTTAGTCATCGCGATTTGGGGGATAGTCCAATGGACACGTTCGACTTACCTCTTTTGGTTTGCTTTCTTGAAAATGTTTTCTTCAATCGTGAACTCGGTCACAAAACGATATATATGTACATCCCGAGTTTGACCAATTCGATGTGTTCTGTCTTGACATTGTTTGTCCTAAGTGAAATAAATGAAGGTACAGTGGATTAGTCTGCTGCTTGATGCAACGATGCTCCTATTGTCAAAAATAGACATACCATAGATGGATTCCAATCCGAATCATAGAAGATGACAGTATCAGCACCTGTTAGATTGATACCAAGACCTCCACTTCTCGTCGAGAGAATAAAGGCTAAAATTCGGTTATCGTTGTTGAATCGCTCGGTCAGAATTTGTCTCTGTTCAACTTTGGTGGCGCCATCAAGACGTAAATAACGGTGGCCATGAATATTTAAAAATATCTCTAGAACATCCAAAACACGGGTCATTTGAGTAAAAATCAGAGCACGGTGACCACCAGCCTTAAGGTCGCGCAATAGGGTATCAAGCTTTTGAAGTTTTCCGCAATCGTATTGCAGAAGTCGCTTATCGGGAAATGCGATCGACAGACAGGTTCGGAGTCCATGGAACATATCATAGCGAGCCAGCTGGTGTAATGATTCTTGTACATCCAAAGAAAGATCGACTAGAACTAAAGCTTTCCAGTCGCGTACTAACACGCTAGGGGTGACAAATGCGTATCGTTTCCAAATATCACTGCCACTCGTCACTCTAGTGTCGTAGGGAACCACCATACTTTCAATAGCATCGGGTCGTTCAAGATATAACCGTGGACTAGCAGTCTCGTGAACTCGATCCACACTGTTCGCTGTGGCCGTTCGGCAAAAGTCGATGAACGCCGTACCAAACATAGGTCGATGTGCGCAACGCCACTTGTTGATGTAAAGCATCTGTTCTAACCTTTCAACCTTGTTTTGAGCTCGTTGAAGGCGCATGGCTCTTGCATGTTGCTTCAAATCGTAATAGGTTCGTCGGTTGACATGTCGTGCTTCGAACGTGGCAATTTGCTGACGTCGCTGACATATCCGTGCCTCAAACAATGTGTCGGCTCGTAAGTCATCCATACATTGTCCAGCTGTAGCTGACATACAAGACTCGTTTTTCATGAGATCAAAGTTAAAAAACTCCAGGTTAAACCGCTCTCTCAGCATATCGACATCAGAGATCAAATTACGGCGAACAAGCAATTCTGTGATGCTTCCAGTAATTTGTACACTGTCGTTCATGGCGAAACTCGTCACGATGGGTCGCACTTCAAACAGATCCGGGTGGTTACAAACCTTTCGCAGTTGCATTAAGCAGTTGATAATACTCAAGAAGTTGCCACTGGCTAGGGTTTCTTTGGTTTTTCCTCGACTCATGAAATCGTCATAAAGATAGCGTTGACGTTTGGAAAGTCGACAATATACAACGTGCTCATATTTTGCAGGCATCTGCTTTTCCACATCTATCTTCAATCGTCGTAGCAGGTAAGGCCGTAGTACAGTATGTAATTTTTGAATGGCAGCTCTGGAAGCCTCATCCATTTGTGGTTGCTCGTTTTCAATCATTCGATCAACGGGATGTGAAAACCATTCTTGAAACTCTTTCTGGTTAGCAAAGCCCATGGGCATAGACTGAGAGGCACCATTCGGCATAAGAAAGTACAGCAGAGACCACAGTTCCATCAGATTGTTTTGCAACGGTGTACCAGTCAATAACAAACGACGTTCTGCGTTGAAGTTGAGAAGAACCTGCCATCGTTGAGATCGAAAGTTCTTGATGTGATGCGCTTCGTCCAAAATGAGATATTGCCACGCTTTTCGACGGAATGAAGTTTGGTCATGGCAAACGAGTTGATACGAAGTGATGCAAACATGAAACGCATTCTCTTTGGACCATCCTAGTCTTTTCTCCTTTCGTTCCTTGGGGTTACCATAGTACGTCAAGATTTTGAATCCAGGTAGCCACTTCTTGAATTCCATTTCCCAGTTGAGCATGACACTGGTAGGGACGACGACCAGATGCGGGCCCCATATGCCCTTTTCGCATGCCAGGTACGCCAACAGAGCAATAGTTTGAATTGTTTTACCAAGACCCATCTCATCCGCCAGGATGCCATTTAGTCCATTAGCATACAAGCTTGCCATCCAGTCCAGGCCAACGTGCTGGTATTCACGAAGGGTGCCACGAAGTAAAAAGGGAACTTTGGTGCTCACAGTGGTAGTTGAGAGAGTTGTGCCAGTCGGTTGAACAGAGGTTGATGATGGATTAGACTGAACAAGTGCTTGAGAAGGCTGTTCGGTGGATTTCTTCTCCTCCATTGTGGGTTGCGCTGGAGATGGTGGTGAGTTGGGGTCAGCTTCTTTGCCATCATTGGCTTTATCTAGATCTTGATAGTCATCATCGTCGCTGACTTCAGTTACTTCGTCACCCATTTCGGTTTCTGTTCCATCACTGTCTTCCTCGCCAGCATCGCCAGGATGACTGTCGTCCAACATCTCAATGTCTTTGTTAGCTCCCATCGCTTCATCATCATCTGGTCCTGGGATGTCTTCGTCTACACCGATAATGTCAATGTCATCGTCAGGATCGTGAGGTCGTCGTGCTGGTGCTCGGTCTTTCGAAACCTCGGCCGCTAGTTTCAATTCTGGGTCAGGGTGATCAGCAACTGGCATTGTGATTTCACCGTTGTCTGCGGTTTGTTCTGTGACCTCAACATCAGACACGTCCATGGCGTCCGACGCTGCATCAGATCCTTCTGCCTCTGATACGCCATCTTCTTCCTCTTCGTCGTCGGCGTCTTCATCTGTCGATATATGGCTACCGTACCCATAGCGCTTTAGCAATTCCTCAATAGGGACATTGGCATCGTCCTCCAATCCGTTGATCTCGACATCATCATCTTCACTATCGCCATCTTGCTCAATCAAAATATCTTCATCAGATGCTAGCGCTGAAAATTCGGCGTCCTGGTCTTCAGTCGTTGCGTCAGGTATAGCGGTTGGAATCTTTGTCTCCGTACTGGTAAACACATGGCCAGATGACCCTTGTTCAGAAGCCGATTGAACGTCTTCTTCTTCAGGGGTGCCGTCCTCACGCACAATCTGTACCACGCTGGTATCTATTGATTCGTCCACATCTGTATTCGAACCATGTTGGCTATCATCATCCAGAGAACCGTCATCGACGACTTGACCCGGGTAGTTATATTTCTTCAACAGTTCTTCAATTGGCAAATCTTGATCTGCCTCTAAACCACCAAGTTCCTCATCATCTGAGCTGGACTGATCGTCAATGAAATGATCCGCCTCGTCTTCGCCGTTTTGCCAGGTATAGGGATCTTCCAAGTCACTGTCGTCCTCTTCGGTAGCAGAAGGTGCTTCCTTGCTACCCGCACCATTGACATATGTACTTGGTGTGTCGATATCTGAGCCGAGAGGAGTCTCCGTAGTCTGCTTCGAAGCCAACTCGCCCATTCTTACGCCTAACATTTGCTCGGAATGTTCCAGAATCATGTCCAAATGCCGTTTGCCTCGTTGTGCTTGCTCCTCTTGAATCATTTCTTTGTATCGAGCTTCGCAAACGCGCTCAACAACTTTCCACTTTTTCTTGACCTCTTGCGCTGTCCATTTTGCTAACCGTTGCAACCGGCGCGCTTCTTCCTTCACCAATCGCTCATCCTGCGTTCGTAGTGACTCCCAATAACGCTCTACTGCTTTTGCAACTTTCTTTGCACTAGCTTTGCGATACTTTGAGTTGTTGTGGAAAAGCTTGGATGTTGAAACAACTTGCGTCATCAACATATCGTGATGCGATTCTCCTCTTGCTGGCTCCACTTGACGTCGTAAGGCAGTCTGTAGACTTTTATTCAATCCACCTTTGGCTTTGACGTTATCTATACGATCACGAAGACTTGCTTCATTGACAATGATGTCGTTTGCCTGCTCGACCGTGATGTCTTCGTTTTCCTCCATCGATACAAAAGACGCCAGGTATTCTTCTAACGTTGGATACTCTCGAACAGGTCGTCGATATGCCGTAATGCCAGGAAATTTTGTGATTCGTCTCGTTGGATCTAATATACCTTTGGCTCCCGGTTGAGCTGTTGATATACCCACTGAATCCTGAAGCATGTTCAGCAACGAGTCGCGGCGCTGACTCAATGTTCTTCGAGTGCTGATTCCTTTTGATCCCGAAGTCGTCTTGCTTATAAGTTGCTCAGTGACAGTTGACCACAGATCAAAATTTTGCATGTACTTTGAAAAATACATAGAGTCTAGTGTTAGATTTGAACATGGACCTTGGTATGATTTTTGACACCTCGTCCTACTCACCTGCATAAGTCGGTCTTCTCTATTCAACTTCCATTTTGCAGGGTCGTAATCGAGCATATTTTGATGAACTTCGAGGAAAAACATTTCACGTACGGTTGAATCATGATGAGAAACAACGGATTGCAAATCCTTTTCACGTTGAGCGATGATTTCCTGTCGTTTCATTTCCAAAGGCGTTAACGGCTTTTGGACACTTTGGCCACCTTTCCGGGAATTAGCAACCTTTGCGTTCAGTTGACGCTTTTCCGTCGCTTTCATTTTGACTGATGGTTCGTTTGCCTGTTTGACAGCAGGTTTGTGTTCCATGGGCGAGGTGCGCCTTCGTTTTGACCATGTAGATGGAAGTGCAGGGACCAGTATTTCAGGGGACTGCACAGGTTCATCTTTTCGTCTCTTTTTACGTTGCAAAGATTGCTCTGGCGGCGCTGTTCGAGATTTGGCGACATCCAGCTTTTTAATCGGTTGCTTGGACGTGACGATAGGGGATCTATTTGGGGTGTCGCCTCGGGTCCCTAGCTGTCGTACACTGTTAGGTGAACTTTGCTTGGAAGAAGAGCTACTGTCATTGTCCGATGTTCTACGATGTCTTCTGGTAGATGCAGCGGGCGACAAGTTCGGATTTATGATATTGAGGGATGTGAGGTTGCCGTCACTGTCAAAGAGAGATCGCGGTCGGGACGTGGATGCCAGTGCCTGCGCTGTTGTGCCACTTGCCCCACGAGTCCTAGTAAGCGATCCAGTCGATCGTGCTGATGACCTACGACTGGTAGTGTTTGGACTATTGCTCTCGCTGCGTGTAACTTCTGTCGGCGGTTGTTGATCGGCTTGATCAGCCATTTTCTTCTCGAATTCCAGCTTTTGCCACCAATGTGAGAATGACACCAGGCGTACCAAAGGTTTTAGTAATTTATATGTGGCTGCCTGTAAACCTTTTCGCCCCTTTTGCCAGTTGGTTTGAACAGGTTGCTACGGTAATCAACGGTTATGGGATGGCAAGTGAATGTTATCCTTTGTCTTTGCGCTTTTTTGGCTGCGTAAATTCAATTTATTACATAGCCACGTCATATTTGGACTGTTAAAAGTGAGGATGAGAGAGGTTCCTGCTTGAATATCGTCTTTCACTCAGCAATGCCAGCATACAATTCTTCGGATCGACGTCCCCATCACAGGTCGTCGCGAGACCATGGTGACTACCGACAGAGAGATAATCGAGACAGTCGAAATAGTCGACGTGATCGGTATGACAGCCCAGAAAGATATTCTCGAAACGACAGAGATTCATACAGCTCTCACTCGAAGCCTGCTGCGGTCGACAATTCGAAAGCAAAGATAACTGAAGACGTAAATATGACAACGGAGGATGCTCAACCAAAGGAGAAGAAAGTTCCCATTTCCTTAGAAGAACTCCTTGCAAAGAAAGAAGAAGAGAAAAGAGCTGCTAATAGAGTATGTGTATTGATACATCATCAGACGTCTCCTTCATCTAAACTAACAACTATTACTTCCCATTAGCCAACTTTTCTGACGAAAGAAGAACGAGCAAAATTGGCATTGGAACGTAGACAAAAAGAGGTGGAAGAACAACGAGCGCGAAGAATGCGTGATGCGCAGGACAAGATGGAATTTGATCAAAAAGCAGAAGATGAAGCTCGTCGCATGGACGATGAATCGAGATATGGTGGAGGTCGATCGGATCGCAGGTGGGGCCGTGATGATCGAGACCGCGGTGACCGTGGAGATCGTGGACGACGTAGAGACAACCGTAGACGTGAGCGAAGTCCAAGTCCTGAGGAATTGGAAATACCAGAAGGCCTGACTGAGAAAGAAATAGAAGCTGTCAAGGTATTTATCGCATGGTAAAT
Organism: Umbelopsis ramanniana AG; assembly: GCF_025399195.1. Lineage (NCBI taxonomy): Eukaryota > Fungi > Mucoromycota > Umbelopsidomycetes > Umbelopsidales > Umbelopsidaceae > Umbelopsis > Umbelopsis ramanniana. Next base: position 73,341 of record NW_026252122.1, read on the forward strand.
CACAATTGCAAATAATGGCACCTCTAATTTATTTCATAATGTAGGCACGATATATGGGTGAAGAGCGAAAGAAGCGAAAAATCAGAAGAATGAACGAAAAGAAGTTTGTCTTCGACTGGGATGCCGGTGAAGATACCTCTCAAGACTTCAACCCTCTTTATGCTAAGCGACATACTGTCCAAATGTTTGGCAGAGGTCATATGGCGGGTATAGATGAAAAGGAACAAAAGAAGCAGCGTTCAGGATTTTATGACAAACTCCTCGATAACCGCCGTACGGAAGAAGAGAGAGGAAGAGCAAGGTATGTCAGACCGCGCATCGAGTTACTGTGTTCTGGTATGAAGTGAATTGACTGTTTTTGGCATTCCAGTGAACTGATTGATATGGATAAGAAGAGGGAAGAAAAACTCAAATGGGATGATCGCCATTGGTCAGACAAGCCATTGACACAGATGAAAGAAAGAGATTGGCGTATCTTCAAGGAAGATTTCAATATTTCCTGCAAAGGAGGAGGTATACCCAATCCCATTCGATCATGGCCAGAATCAGGCTTACCGGAAAAGATCTTGGCCGTCATCGACCAGGTTGGATACAAAGATCCCACTCCAATTCAGCGTCAAACAATTCCCATTGGGCTTCAGAACAGAGATATTATTGGTATTGCTGAGACAGGTAAGACTATTTTGTATTTAAATTTTAAACATCCTTTGGGTGGCAGATCACTAAACATGTTTTCTAGGTTCCGGTAAAACGGCTTCCTTCGTCATCCCAATGCTTGTCTACATTAACGACCTACCCAGGCTTGACGAATCCAACATGGCAGATGGTCCATATTCACTGATCTTAGCACCAACTCGTGAACTAGCGCAACAAATTGAACAGGAAGCCCTCAAGTTTGCTACGCCGCTTGGATACAACTGTGTTTCTATCGTTGGTGGTGTAAGTAAATTCTATGTATCTATGTGGGCTGCAGGTCAGACAATTAACATACGTTTATTTTCGTAGCACGCCATCGAAGAACAAGCGTTCAATTTACGTAACGGTGCAGAGATTATCATTGCCACACCAGGTCGATTGAGAGATTGTTTGGAACGACGAATTCTTGTTCTCAATCAATGTACATATGTGGTTATGGATGAAGCTGATCGCATGATTGATATGGGTTTCGAAGCCGATGTCAATTTCATTCTCGACGCTCTTCCAGTTTCCAATGTCAAGCCAGATTCTGTAGAGGCGGAAGACGGTGATGCCATGCAAGTCTCCCTTGAGGATGGTCATAAATATAGACAAACTACTATGTTTTCAGCCACCATGCCGACAGCTGTCGAACGACTTGCCAAGAAATACTTACGCCGTCCGGCTGTTGTTACCATTGGTACTGCTGGTCAAGCTGTCGAAACTGTGGAACAGAAGGTCGAAATGGTCAATGGAGATGAGAAGAAAAAGTAAGCATCCAAAAGCTTTAAAGATAGAGAGATACTCGAGAGACAGATCATTAATGAACTTGCTTTGCAGGAATCGACTCTTGGAGCTTCTCAATTCTGGCAGCTACCCTGCCCCCGTCATTGTGTTTGTCAACCAAAAGAAAAATGTTGACCTTTTGGCAAGAACCATCAACAAATCTGGTTATCACGCTGTTACGTTGCATGGTAGCAAATCACAAGAGCAAAGGTAGGTAGAAGGTAGCTGGTCAATATGCATGAGCAATGTTTATTAACCTAGTGATACATCGATTACAGAGAACTGGCTCTTGCGCAGCTCAAGGAAGGAAATGCGGATGTGTTGGTAGCCACTGACGTGGCTGGTAGAGGTATCGATGTCAAGAACGTTTCACTGGTCGTCAATTATGATATGGCCAAAAACATCGAGGATTATACCCATCGTATTGGTCGTACGGGTCGTGCTGGTCAATCTGGTACTGCCATTACGTTCTTGACCAACAATGACACAGATGTTATGTACGACTTGAAGCAAATGCTCTCTAAATCCACCATATCCAAGGTTCCTCCGGAATTGGCAAATCATGAAGCAGCACAGAACAAGCCAGGAGGATTTAGACCTAGGAAGAAGCATGAGGAGACTATCTTTCAATAAGGTGGCGTAGTTCAGACGAACAGATCAGATATTATGTGTTTCTATTTCTGAAAAAATGGCGAAGAAACCATTAAGATGCACACTGTCATAAGCTAATAAATCATATTGAGCGCAAGCTGTTCTCATTGTACTATTCGTTGTCCAGCGCACGCCAATCCAATATCTCCTCAAGCTATTCGTAGTTAAAAGAAAAGAACTGCGGACCGTCTCACGTTCACGTGGTGTCCATCTGGCCAGGAGTAGGATAATGCGATATTCATGTCATGACTTGAAACACACTTTGTCTCGCAGCAACTTTCACAGAGAAGTGGGCGGGCCTCGCGGGGTTAACAGCCAATTGTTCTGGCCAATCATAGGTCGCCGTTTCAATTCAGTATATCTTGAACGCAGGTGAGGGCAATGAGTTGGTTCCTTCCTTCACGAAAATGGTGAGTTTGGACATCCATACATATGCAATCCCATCCATCCGACCCACATACGGCATGATCCACACCTTAGATGCACCCATCAATCGAACAAAGTACTATGGATACCCATTTTTCGGCGCTGTACTTCACCATTCACCCTACATTCATCTAAAGTAGTTTTAAAAAGATTCTCACCACCAAAATGGAACATTACTTTGATTCGACATTTCTCACTCAAATACTTCACGACCGCCAATTACATAACCCTTAAGCTATTATTGATGAGCTAACATAACTCATCTCAATCGCTGCTCCACTAGGTCAACATTCCCAAGACCCGTAACACTTACTGCAAGGGCAAGACCTGCAAGAAGCACACTCCTCACAAGGTCACCCAGTACAAGACCGGCAAGGCTTCCTTGTTCGCTCAGGGTAAGAGACGTTATGACCGGTATGTATCTATTTCTACGTGCACAAACGTGTTTGCCCCAAAACTGAAATTCAATCTTACCCGTCTACAGTAAGCAATCCGGTTATGGTGGTCAGACCAAGCCCGTCTTCCACAAGAAGGCCAAGACTACCAAGAAGGTTGTCCTTCGTCTCGAATGCACTGTCTGCAAGTACAAGATGCAAATGGCTCTCAAGCGTTGCAAGCACTTCGAACTCGGTGGTGACAAGAAGACCAAGGGTGCTGCTCTTGTCTTCTAAGCGAATCGATCATTTGCGCATTACTATACTCTCCAGTTTTTTTTTGTTCATGAGTCATCAATATAGTATGTGGATGGCAACTGTAAAACTTTTTTGTGGGTTTCGATCATGATGTGTGTGATATGAGGAATTTTATTATGGGGATGAGATCTGTTTAACTTTGTGTGCGCTGGGGCATAGACACCATAGGCAATTTTTGATCTCGTAACTTAGCCAAGGATGTCGATATTATTTCCAGATTATTCAGGGTATCTTTTGTACAGGTTTGAGTTTCCTGCGGGTAATTGAGCTTTAGAAAAGCAGGCAGGATGCAGGTTCATTAGATATGTATATCATACCTCGGCATACTTGCTCACGGACTGAGCAGTCGATCGCAGTGCTTGGAACGACTTGGCCGTATGGTCTGGAATGGCCGTCATTAGCGCTGTGAAATCTTGGTCTAACCGGCCACCTAAAGATTCTTTTGACCATGGTGAGCTAAAGCCAATGCGGACATGACAGTGGCGAGTGCCTTACCTAGACCTGGCATAGGGCTCATGTGCAAATGGTCAAGTGAGAGCGGTAATGAGTTTGTGACTGAGCTGCTGGTAACCAAAATTTATAGCAGACGGGCTGTCACCATCGGTCGCGCTCACCCTCTAGTGATAGTTTATTATGGCAGGGCGCTCAACACAGGTAAAAATTACGACAAAATGGAACAAGGGAACGCAATAATGTCCATCGCTAAACCACCTATATGTTCATAGAACCGAAAACTATGTCAGAATATATTCGATGTGCATCGCTTTGATCTGCTGAATGTGCTGGAGACTCTTCGGGAAGCATTCTATTTGCCTGTAGACGCAGAAAAGATCAAAGACGAAACGGAGGACACTGTCACAACAGCAGCACCACCATTGAATCCTGTAGCAACGAGCGTTAGCCTTATACCGGACGATGTGCCAACGCCTACCCTCACTCCTCCTGCTCCACGTATCTCAACGCCATCTTTGCGGGCAAAGACCGCTACTCCTCCACCAAGCACTCCAGATACTCAAAGATCAGCCACACCTCAAACTCATGCGATAACGACTCACCAGAGACGGTTTAGCACGCCGAGACCATCTAGTCTCCCTCCATCTTCCGTTAAAGCGATACCCATAGTTCATATCCAGCGAAATTTGATTCGCATGATCAAGAAAGAACCAACAAGTAAGCCTGATGTGATACGATTGCTTTGCTATTCCTCTAAAACATACTGACGCAAAAGACTTTTGTTTTAAGAATATAACGAGTCTGAAATTATGAAGATATTGTCGCAGGTGTTTCGTATCGATTCACATTATACCCGTATGGAACAACTTGGCTTGGTCGGTACGCTAGCCATTGTTGCTAAAGGAATGAGAAAGAAGAGGGTAGCTGATCGGCTATCTCAACTGAGAGCTGGACTCTTGCAAAGTTAGCAAAATCAAGCACAACGGTATGGCAATAAAGTAAAATAATAATAGAGACTCTATGCGAGGTTGGGATATCTTATTATAGTGGGGGTAAAGAAAATAGAGGTTTTAGAGAGAGAGAGAAAAAAAAATTGAGTGACAATACTCTAGCGGTTGGACATGGAATGAGAGTAAAGTGGACCAAGAGACTGAAACGACATACTAATTCATTACGAGGAGGGAGGTTAAAGATACTGCTGAAAAAGGGGGTTAGAGGAAGAAAAACGGCGGGAGGAAGGAAGGACAATGTACGCACAAACGAACGAAAGGAGGGACGGGAGAAAAAGGGAAAGGAATATCATGGCTAAACAGCACCTGCCGGGGTCTGATCATGTTGCTTGAAGGACTTTAATATATTCTTCACAGAAGGTCTGTGAGCCTTTGCCGTGGCAGGCAATTTGTATCGGTCTTTAGTGTCCTTTGCTGTGGTAGTAGTAGGATAATCAGGAATCGAAAAGTTGAGCTGGTCGTGAGGAAAATCAATCGAATCATCATCGTACTTTGCCTGCGTTTGTCCAGCTTTCTCTGCACCGAATCCATTTGCGGATTCCAGGTCATACTTGCCATCTACGGGAGCAGCTACGGGGATTTGACTAATGTGGGAAGGGACAGGGCTGTGAGGAGCACTGTTTTCCACGTTGGAAGCATTGTTGATGGAGTTTCCACGTTGAGGTTGCTCTCCGACCAAAAAGTCGCGAAGTTTTTCACGATCTTCACTAGCACTGACTTGATTTGACACCTCAGAAACATCATCGCTTGCACCAGCAGCAGCCTGAGCTTCTTCATTGGTTGCATGATAATCAGTCAGTTGATAAGTGGGTCCATTGGCATGTACCTGATCGAAACCTGTCTCCCATTCCCGCTGCTTTCGTCGAGCTTCCTCAAACATACTGAACCAGTTGGGAGGGATGTCGGTGTTCAACAGTCTTTGCCAGATATAGACTGGGGGATTGCCCGCTTCATCAAACGCCTCATAAGCATAGAAATCACCTGGAAGATAACGGGCTTCCGACCAACGCATGGGCTTGGATTCGTCGCCTAAATGAGAAAGGCAAATGGTGAGGCCCCGATAGATGGTTTCATCATACATATCTTCTTCGTTCGCTCAAAATGCTGATACCCCCCGTCCGTCATGTTGGATGAAAAGAAAAAATTATCCTTACGCAATACACTCCAACAACACATATCATCTTGCCAGCCTAGTGATGAACAAAAAGGAGTTGGCCAATTTAGTAAATGTCAGTTTAGCTATCCTTGCTCCATAAATCGAACTTTGTTTTGGACATGCATCCACAGTCGCAAAAAAAAAAAGTTTGACATGGTGGTGCCATAAAGCTTATTGACCAGTTGCAGCTAAAACATACCTTCAAACAAAGCCAACTTGACAAGCGAGATCTTGACAATGTACAACTGTCCTTGCTTCAAATCTTCGGGATCCAGGGGTTCGACGAGAGTGAGAGGTTGATTGGCAGCAGCATGAGCGCCTCCACCTGTGCGAGTACTGCTACCGCTGTTAGACGCGCTTCCCCATCGAGTGATCTTATGAAGCGTTTTTGTTTTGCCGTCGCCCATGTTTCTTTAAAATGACTGGAGGTGGAAAAAATCGATACTCAAAGAATAAAGAAGGAAAAAGGAGATCTTTGGAAAAGGGAAAACACAAAAAAATTAAATTGAACAGAGACGAAATATAAAAACCTTACCCAGGCCCACTACTTTGGTTACACACACTATACGCAACCAGGGAGGATGACAGCACCAGGTATACTGACCTGACGTCAGAAAGGTAGATCTAAACCATGGGTCCTCCGTCTATCACTCGGCATGTCGTCTGCTTGCAGCGTAGGCATATTGCTACAACCTACGCTTCTGGCTAATCTTAGGCTCCACTTTCAAGACTCATTCACTTCGCTGTTTCAATCCCAGGAGGGGCAAATGTAATACATTTGTTATGTGCGACGTGGATCATCCGGGGACCACCTGTTACGTATTTCGGTTGACCCAACGTCAATGCTGGCAGGATGCATACCAAGAACTCGACACCATAGTCCGTGCCAAATTAAAGGCTGCTATAGAGTGTTCATATGTGATGTGCCTTTCGTTGAGACGACGTCGATCCCAAGTGGCTGAGATAGTGTGCCTGAATACAGTACAACTGGGAAATCGCGGTTTGATTGTGGTCTGCATAACGTATTGATGACATATCCCAAAACGTGTTTGCACGGCTAAAGTGGTATAGTCATTGGGTTTCACTTGTGAAAGTACCATGTTGTAGGCCGATTTGCCACTGTTCCTATTTTTAGTGAGCCTGCCCTCTCTAAGTTGGGACCATGGCGAAAGAGAGTATAGTGAGGGCGGTATTGTATAGGACTGTGTTTGTGTGAAGTCATTGATGCCTCATCTATACCTCAGCAAAGGATACAGTGCAGATTCATATGATCATGGAAGGTCGATGGCTGTCTTGCCTAGGGAACAACTATGGACAGTGCGTTGCCCACTGAGTATCGAGATGAGCATAGGAAGAGTATTTCTTTGACCAGAATGACTCTGCTGGTAGTCAAGTGAAATAGAAGAGAGTAGGTACGATGGGTGTGGAAAAGCGAAGCAGGTGTGCCTGATTTAATTTTTTTGAGACTGAGTGGAAATTTGTAATATGAGCTCATTGGCAGGCAGGTCCGCAAAGCCAATAAAAAATTCTCCTCAGTAGAAACAGGCAGGCACCTACTCAAACGCACCATGAAAGAAAAGGGACGTGAAATCGAATTGCTTACTATTCTTTTTAAGATCCATCTTTCTCTAGTCATTATGATCTGACTAGCTTGCCGTCGACACCCGCTCCCGCTTTCTTCATCATTAAGGAAATGCATATCTTGATCGCTGCTGACCATGGGAAGAACGGTTATATTTAGTCCAACTTCAGGAGATTCGGAAATGAAAATAGAATACACATGGGTTGTAAGGTTTTAGTGGCAAGATGTTGTACGCAGGGACATTGGGTTGTTGTTTCTTTCAGTGAACGTGGGATGTTATTTGCTCACAATTTTACAACAACACGCGTTCGTATGCGATGATCTTTTAATATATATGAATAAGACAGGAGCTGAGAGGGGGTTCATACCAGCAATCCGATAGCACAAAGAGCGATGGCCAAGTGGACGAGCGAGCCACAATGCCGTATTGTTTACCCGCAAACCAAGACGATACTAGGAAGTTCTGCAGACGATCAGATGAGTGAGAAATTTCTTATCCTACATTTCTGTGAACGAGGCTGCTTGCTTTTGGTAGAAAGGTGGTTGTGATCAACAAAATCATGGCGTTTTGTTTAATAGGGTTTATCTTTGAATGTTGACAAAAGGACATTTAACTCCACACCATGGTTAGAACAATGAGTTCTCAAAAGTGGATAGTGGCTCTGGGGCCAGGCTGGCTGCCTGACATGGTTTAGAACGAGAGACCCTGGTGTTGCTGAAATGCTATCATTTTGGCTTATAATATATATAAATACATTTCCTTTTGGTTAAGCTCCGTACAACATGGAACTCGTATCAAAACGAAGGTTGACAAGAATGGTCATAAAGTTAATGTGGCGTCTCTACGGAATCTGGTAGGTTGACTTTGAGTATCTAGGATTAAACAACACACTGGGGAAGTTGCAGAAGGATAAAAGCGATGGAAAACATAAACCTGTTTGTATATGCACGATGGGTCATGAAACGTGGCCGCAGAGACCCATTTTTCTATGAAAATTTGATGCAACGGAAAGCAAGGTCTTGGCTCTTGAACGTAATTGAAACATGGCTAAGGAGGTACGGGTCGCTTTTGGCTTAGCGAGGTTCGGATCGGCGTTGTGATGATGTCGTGTGTGTTCAAACTAATCAAGTTGACGCTGCCAAAACGAGCAATGATATTCAAAAGTGAGTCTCACGCGCGCTCAAGGACGAGTAAATTTTCGAAGGAGAGGTAGATTATTTTGGGGTCGAACGAAGGAGGAGAACCCTAAATTGTACTTTGAAAGTAGGGGGCAGTCAGTGAACAAGAACGAATGAAAGGAGTTGAAAGGGATCTGTGTCCATACATCATTTGAAGCAGAGAGCGATAATGATATCTAGAATGTCATGGCATAGCAGCACATGGGAATGAAATATATCTCAGACAAAGCATGTTAGCGATCAGCCGGTTTCTATTCATTTACCTTGGCGATATATTTAAATTGATTGCTGTTCAACTATTTTCCGTTCCAACGTATATATTGCGCATAAAAATTTCTGCCTTGCCATTTCTCTTCAAAGCTCTTCCTTTCCTTTTTCTCTCTTCAGTATTGAAAACTACCATCCAGTTTTTGGCATTTTTTCAACACATCCTACTCCCATGCATCGCTCTTTAAGCCTGATCGCTGTCTTACTCTTGGTCATTGCCACAATTGCTTCCGCTGCTCCCGTCAATGTCGAATTAGACAAACGTGGTGCAGCATCCTGCCAGAGTGAAGACAGAAGTCCTTTCTGCCATCCTTGATACAACAAGTAGATATTCACTAAAATCTCTCATTGTGTATCATCTGCTCCACTACGAACCCTCGCCACTTTATTACTGCAATGTTATTATTCGATCGTCAATGTTTTCCTCATTGAAAGAAAATATAAAACCAGGCAAAAACTTCAAAATTTGGCAACCACATTCCCTTCCTTTTCCTGACGGCAACAAATGGATCGCCTCCTATTCCACGTACTCACCGGTCGGATCGACATCGGTGAATTGATTGCTGTTGTTGCAAATCGTTTTTGCCTCGTCAATTAAAAAAAACACCCAAAAAAAAATTTCCTGATCATTCCTTGCCCTCTATCAGTATTCGTAGCAATTTTCAAATCTGTGTCAACTTGTTTCTATGTGTACTTTTCTCCGTCATTATTGTCCGTCCAACCAATATAAAATCATCCAAATGACATTGCAGCCAATTACTATAGATCGCTGTACTTCCAAATCCGAGTATAATGAATGAAAAATGGGTCACTTGCGTGAATGATGGGTAGGGGGACAAGACGAGGAAGGCATGTTCGTGACTGATTGCTTTGGAATTTCGGGCAGGCCAAATTCCGTGACTGCGACTCTCTCCAGCCAAAAGGGGTCGGTGTTAAGCCTGTAATTCCTCTATCAACCGTCAGTCATGCCTAAACCTATAGATGTTAGTTCAGCTACAGTAAGTAACAGATTGATTAACGTTGGCGAGCATCGCTGTGGATTATACTGGTTACGAGGGTTGTACTTTCCTTGCATTAACGCATTTCATCCTAGGCCCTGGATCTGCGGGCGCAGCTAGTAAGTCAAAGGGAATCCTTTGATTTAGATCGGCAAAAGGGAAAACAGATAGCAGCTAGTGAGCGAAGACAAACCAAGGTAATACTCTCAGTGCAATCAGCATTGTTCCATTTTGTTCTTCACTCTAGTTCTTGCACTCACTCTGAATTATTTCTCTAGAAACCAACGGTATGGGCGAGACGGAACAAAGGAGTCGAACAACGAGCGAAAAATGATCAAAGGATGGAAGAAGAAACCGGTGCCCCAACTTTAGAAGCTAGCCGAGCAGCATTGCAGCGAAAAGCCAAGATCTATGAAGAGATGAGAAAACGAAGACGATACAATAATAGCGACGACGACGACGAGAACCAACTCATTGACTTTGAAAGTAGACCGTTTTCTGACTCGGATGGAGAAGATGATGAAGAAAAGAGCGACGGAGATGATCCCTGGGTGGATTATGAGGATGAATTTGGCCGCTCGAGAACCATACGACAAAGCCAGGTACCTCGATCACGACCACGATCCCCATCGCCCCAACTGACGAGCGAGCCCGCCTATCCTGTATTTACCACAGCGGACTATGAAGCACGCAAACGCGAAGGAAGCGAGGAACGAGAAACACAACGATACGATGCGGAACGAGAAATTCGAACCAAAGGTGTAGGATTTTATACGTTTTCAAAAGACGAAGATGAGCGAAAGGCGCAAATGGAAGAACTCAAGCGATTACGAGAGCAAACAGAAACGGCTCGAGCGCATACCATGAGTGTATCGGCAAAACGAAAACAAGCACTGGAACGGAACGCAGCCAAAATCAATGCTCGCAGATTACTGTTACAGCAAAAAACCGCTGCTCCAGCCTCTTCTCACCCACAGAAGGCTAACATTGATGACGAATCCATTTCTTCCTTTCTCAGCAGCATACGCAACAAGAAGTGAAAATGGCTGTGATACCCGCCGCCCATCTCTCATAGGCTTCTGTACATACATAAATACTACGTTTGAGCCAGTGGGGTTTTGCACACAAAAAGAAAACCATGTTGTGTTGATTTTCTTTTTGTTTTAAAAATTTATATAAAAGTGGGGTGTACAAGTTTAAACTATGCAGAGACAACAAGTGATGAAAGAATGTTACGGTCTTGACATTTTTCTTCTTTTTTAAAAAGTTTTAATGTGAGGGATGTCACTCATTTGAGTAGCTTTGTATACACTTTAAGAAGGATGCGTTCTTCGCCACTTGAGCCAATGCCTTCATCCCGCTCACGTTCTAAGGCAAATATGGCATCTCTAACTGTGACTTTTCGTGAACTTGCATCTCCAGCTCGTAGAGGTCGCGTCACGGTCGAAGGGGGTAGGAAGAGATTGACGTTACTGCTGGGAGCAGCTGCTTCTCCTCGAGAGCTACCTGATCTTCCACCCACACCACTTCCTCGTGGTCGACCTCTTTTTCCCTTGGTTTTGGTAGCTTGCGTAGTTTCACCCCCATCGTTCGTGGCAGATGGAGTGCTGGGTTGACTGCTAACGGATTTGGCAGGGGAAGAAGGTGTGTCTGCGGTGGAGGTCATCCAACTCATTCGTTTGCCACCAGCGCTCATTAATGCCGTCTCGTTCGCCTTCTTGTTACGCATGTCTTCGCTCATGGTACGAGCGGTTACACCAGGTCCCATGGCCTTTTGTTTCTTCTTCTTAGGCTTGTCATCGTCCTCGCCACCTCCACTTTCACCTTGCTGCGCTCGTCGTTCTCGCTCAGACATGGCTTCTTTTCGCCGCCGTTCTTCTTCTCGTTCAACTCGTTCAATTGCCAGCAATTGCTTTCTGATATCTTGCTGCACGACGATCTTATATAGTGGTTGTCCTGTGGCTTCGTCTATGGGGGGTGCATCAAACGTTTGGGAGAATACTCGATGCTTGGAGGCCTTGACCATTTGTTCCGCCAACCCTCGTATACGGTCTTGCGTGGCAAGTGCCAAATACGACAAGAAATCAGGGGAAATATCTTTGACCGATGCTTTAGTAGCTGCATTCCCCATCACAGAACATAATGTTAATACGGGGAAGATCGAACCAACCAAAAAAAAAAGAAGGGCTTTTTTTTTTTACCAATTTTGCCAACAACAACTTTCAACATGGCCATGTTGATAAAATTTTGCAGCTTCGTTCGATCAATACCGTCTGTCATGGTTGAGCCTGCTGAATCTCCGTGACTTAAACTTTGCTCTGCCTCCTCCTGCATGATGACCATTCGTTTAGACACTATTTCATTTTACATAGTTGGAGACGGCTGCTGCCCCAAAAATGTGAAGAGCTCATCCTCCTTACCTTCAAGTCCACACCAGCGTATCCCATAACGTCCGTCAGCGTGTCATAGTCCACTCTTTCATCTGCAGCATTTGACGAAGTACCCGTATTGCCTAACGGTGGTCTACCAGGTGTACCTGGGGGCCGTGGGGTCTGCATGCCTACATACACATAGTGTTAATCAATGGGTGTGAACGTCAGAGGAAAGCATGGTGTTAATACATTACCTGGTATATTTGGAGTGGATATAGGAGTATTGGTCCGATAGGGTGTGGGGGTCGCAGAGGGAGGTCCCATGACCATGCCTTGCTGTGCATTTTCAGCTTTGAATCGTTTGGGTTGGGTACTGATATACCAGGTTAACATGACGCGGGAATAGCGCGCAGTTGATGGGAGACCACTTACGTTTGTGGAGGGGTTTCATTTCCAAATCCACCTCGTTTTCGACCATCCGTGTTATCCGCCATGACGTTTTGTGGTTGCATTCTGACGGGCTGTGGCTGTTGCGGCTGGACAGGTCTGTTTTTCAAATCTTGCAATTGCTGATATTGTTGGTTTCCCAACAGGGTCCGTGATTCAGCCAAAAAGTCCTCCGCAGTCATTTGTCCCACCTAAAGTTGGAGCAAAAAATGAGACACTGGATAAGCCAAAGGCGGCACACCTCCCTCTCGCCCCATAGAATTGGGAAGCCATTTACCTTCAGCCGTTCGAATAACTCTTCCCATCTCACTCTACGCTCTGGCGTCAACCTCGCTCTGATATTATCCAATAATGACGGGACTTGAGCAGACGCATCAGCGGGACTCATATCTGGCGTGTTTCCAGACGCAGACAAGGTAGGGGTGCCCGTCCTAGGCGTGGATATGACTGGCACACTTAATTCAGGTCGAGACGGCGACATATTGGAGGGAGAGTGATGTGGCGACATGTTGACGTCCTCATGCTTGATCCTGACAGGTGTGGAAGGGGCTGCAGGTGACGCAGAAGGTGTTCGAATATTGGTTTGTGATGTTGAAACTAGGCGGTTGTTGCCATTGGTTTGATTACCGTCCGATACAGGTGACTGCATGTTGGAGAGATTGACACCTTCCACTGTATGACTTGGTGTCGTGTTTCCACTACCACCCATGCCTTGCATAGTAGGATCATGGTGGTGGTGGTGGCCTAGAAGATCATTGAGGTTCATTGGTTCGCCCTGTCCCATCATTCCCTGTGCTATTGATTGTAATGAATGCGGTCCATCGCCTGACGCGGCGTCCGGAGGAAACGTTGTGTCATCTAAAATGCTTTGAATATCGGATGGAATATCTGAGAAATCAAAATCTGCAAGGTTGGTAGGGAGTGGCTTGCCACCAGACTTATCCGACATTGCTGTGTGACGAGAAGAGTGGGGAGAACAACAGAACGGTGAATAGGTCCTCGCCTTTTTTTTTTTTCCTCCCTTCGACCACCGTGTTGGCACTGACGGACAAAGAAAACCTGAGGAAATCGAGACGTCATCATTTTTATGATGAAAGTTGAACTTTTTTGCCATTCACAATTCCCTGGAGACAAAGTATGAGAGAGGGAGGGTGTTTATTCATTAGAATGAAAGACGATTCAATTTCCTCTAGGGTGTTATCAAAACTTTCTCTAATGAATGGTTTCGGTATTGGCTCAGGCGCGCCGCCAGGTCAAACATAAAAAAAGGGCTCACTTCGGCGTTAATTACCTCGAGGAAGTGTATGCGAAACCAAAACCTCGGCCGTGTTCACGTCGAAAACCTTAATGTCAAGCAACACCGAACGTTTCGACCTACGATGAACTGGGTTTAAACATGAGCATACCTACCGTTTCGAGTGAATCAGGGATCGGCCGTATAGCAAGTAGCCCATGCAACTCGCATGAACTTTTTACGTGACGTACGATGGAAGACGGGGAGATTCGGGGTCTACTTTTTCACTTTATTCGAGTTCATCAAACTGTATAGATACGTGAGGAAGAGAACCAATACGTAGAGAAGGTAACCAGCGGAGGCATTAATGGATATAACGAAAAAAGAGAGCAAGGGAGCGCAAAAGGGAAAAAAAAAAAAAAGGAAAAAAAAAAAACTGAGGAATAAATATATACACAGAGAGTGGAGTCAAACCACACAAAGGAAGAAGGTAGTGTTTCTAACTGAAGGAGAGTGTAAAAGCGAGCAAGCGAGCAATGGAGACAACGAAAGGACGACAATAGTAAAACAGACAGAACGATGTAAAAGACGAGGTACTTTTTGCAGGTTAGTTGCAAACAGGTAAAGGGAATGGGAAGTGAAAGAGCACGCTCATTTCACATCCATCACAAGGGGAGGGGATTTTTTTTTAGTCCCAGCATATCTTGAATTCTTGATTATCGACAATGACTTTACTGGGAACATTGTCAGGCTTACGAGGACGGAAAGGTCGAGCCCCATCGTCTTGTGATAGGCGCTGGAGTAGTATGGTTGCGTTGATGGTTTCAATGATGTCCTCAGATGGAACGGACGGCTGAGGTGACGAGGCTACTTTCCCATTCTGGTGACAATAAGAGTAAGCGGAGCCAGTACGCAGAATTCGTGGCTCAGACGGGCGTCTCATAGCGCCATATCCACCAGCTTGTCGAACAGCAGCGTAATGGTCCCGAATCTCCTGAGAATAGGTTGAGTGTGGATGCATTTCCGTATTAGGCTGGAGTGGTGCCGCCGATGCATTGACGGGAAGGGGCGAAAGCAGTGGCAGAGAGTACGATCGTGAGGGTGGAATGTAATGCCTCTCGTTGATCATGGGAGGAGGATAATTGGGTCGGGTGTAATCATCGTCGGCCATGGTGAGACCTCCCCGAGACTTGTAAAATGGAAACGTGGGAACGACTCGAAACGTAGGAGAAGGGGTCGTTGCTGTACTATTGGTATACGAGCTTGGTGAAGTGTTATCATTGTCACTGACAGCGTCGTCTTCTTCCCGAGCACGATCCATCATGGACACATCTGAGTTATTATCCTCCTCCTCCTCCATACCGGCATCGGGCTGATTCAAGAGATGGGCGAGAGACATGCTGGAGGATGACGTTCTGTCTGACTTTTGCGATCGCTCGGCCATGGAGGGTCGGCGTTGATCCCGAGAACCCCGTCGCATGTAATCACGTTTGTAGGGTGATCGGACTTGTCTCAACGTCGTGAAGCTATTCCTTCGCTGCAGCATGGCGGATTTCAAATGAGATGCATTGGATGGGTCCAACAGGAGGCAGCCATATTCCGGGTGTGACGTATCCAAGGCTTCCATAGGAAATCGTGGGCCGAAGATGGGGACGAGCTCTTTGCGAACATTCCAAGCTGTCCGACGACACAAAGTATAAGCAAACTCATATGGAATCCTAAATGGAAGGGAGGTATCAGTCAGTCAGCGTGGTGCCAAACAAAAAGAGATCGCCCATAGCCATGACCGAGGCAAATATTGAACGGTCATGGGAAATGGTCAATTTGGTGGATGACATTCCGAGCCAAAAAGTCATCAGCACCCCATCCAAATATAATATTTTACAATGGTGGGGGCATAACATAAAATAATAGAGTATTACTTACCAAGTGCCTTGTATCTTTAAGAACCCTCCACGAATTTTCTTGACTTTCAAATCTGGATTTGAATCGACCATCTTGACAATATCTGCTTTTGAATTGCCGAGCGATTTCCAGATACCGGTGAAATGAACATAGCCTATTTGGAGTGAAGCAGATGATTGAGGTCAGCCCGCAGGTCATTATTTTCTCTGTCTGTCTGTGAGCAGGTGGTTTACCTGATTCCCGATCCCACATGATGGGTTGGTTGTTGATAGTATATTCGTAGACTGTTCAAATAATTTATTATATATAGTGAGCTTAACAGTGATTGTCATGTGGGTATGATTCTTGTGCTCCCAGCGCATTTAGGTCGACTCCGAAGAAAGCTTACCGGGAATGTAGCCGCGTGGATCGAGTGAGGTGGAGTATTTCGCTTTCTTGACCTTGATGAGTTTATGGCTCGGCGAGGCGAAGGGGCGGAACCTGGGTGAATCATTGTCGACGGTATCCATGATGAGTGGCGAGTGAAGGGTAAGTGGCAACCGAATTGATTGAGCGGGAGATCAAGGCACCAAGTTGTTGCTTTTATATATAGAACGATGATTGGAAAGGAGGAGAGAAAAGAGAGTCTTTCAGGTTTGAAAAAGAGAGAAAGGGGATCTTAAACGTAGAGCTCCGCCCCCCTTGGGACTCGAGAATTTTCAATTTATGCGCTTTTGGCAGGCGAGGTTGCCGATTCCAAGTGTGACTGTGTGCCTCCTTCCCATTTCCGGTTGTTTTGCAACTGACCGACCTGACCCCTCTTTACTCCAGTGAAATAGGAGAGAATGCCTCAACAATATCAGCGAACGATACACATCATGGTAGGCCATTTCACATAGTTTAAGTTGGATGGAATCGGCGATCATGCAGCCGGAGAGAAGGGCTAACCACAGCGGCCGGCCCCGATGATAGCATAAATGTTAATATTAATGTTGGGAAATACAATAGCTACATTCCCGAACAATAATAAAGGTCGATCACACCTCTCTCTCTTAACATCCTTCTGCTCGGTCGAACCTTCTGAAATAAGAAAGCGTTCTATTCTGTTCGCAGTAATCAATATATCCAAATCCTTCCAGGGTCGCGCCTTGCCCGAAGTTTATTCAAGCAAAAGTCCACCACCAGGGTTCTTGTGTAGGAGGTCTTTTTTGATTATTTTTATCTTCCTGCGTCTTTTTCCTCTCGTCTGTCTCCTCTGCCCCCCTTCCTCGACAGGTCAGCTGAAAGGGTAGGGGGGCCATTGCTTTCACCATGAAGCATTTGCAATCGACTTGATCTAGTAACTCGAGTTGTGCCGTTCATCGCTTTACTCGGCTGGATTTTCACTGCTTCGATCGCATTGTATGACCGCCGTAATTTACGTGAGGGATGATGAAATTCTTGTCTAAAAAAAAAGGGGGTCCGAATGTACCGGATGTATTCATGCATCGAGGTCAAAGTGAAACTATTTTATTTTTTTGGGCCAGCGAACCAATGAACACGACATCTGGTGATCGTTGACGACTTCTCGATGAAAGACTCTGGAGAAGAGGTGAAATTGTGTGTGTATGTTTGTTAGTCAGCCCCCCCCCCCCCTTATTTTCGATGATGTATATCAAAGGGTTTTAATGATTACCGAAACGAAGAATATTTGTACGCAATGAGTTTAGTAGTATGTCTTTCATTGGGGCATGATGGGTTTCGCATATTCCTATCAATCTATCTCTTTTCCAAATGACACAATGCATGCATACAGATTTGATCAAGACCCCAATGAAAATACTCCCAACGGTTTTTTCTCTATGACCTTTAAACTCGGTTGGTGGGGATCTCGGTCAATCAGTATCTTCACCAAAGGAGTGGCTGAAAATGCAGGAGAAGACGATCGCCAGTTCATCCATAACCAAATGGAATAGCAAGAGCTAAGGTGTGATAAGGTGTGACATCCACCATTCTTTTGGCATCGATCGCTGTTTGTGTTGATAACGTGTGCAGAAAAACGACAGGCACCTACGATTAAAAAAAGTCTTTATTTCAAAATTGCTTTACAATCCATATTATTTCTTAGCGGCAGCAGCGAATCTCTCACGAGCCTTTTCGTATGCTTGTGCCAAATACTCCTCACTGGCGATAGTGGCCTTGAACGAATCTCGTTCGGTAATGCCCGCCAAGAACTCCTTAACTCGAGGGTACTTTGCAAAGTCAATAAGCTCAATCTCGTCCTTGAAGAAATGGGATACCAAGACCTTCAAGCGGTATGCGAATGGAGCGACATTCACATCAGCAATGGAATATTCCTTGCCCAAGAAGTAAGGTCCTTCTTGAGATTGCTCAAGCAACAATTCATTAATCTAGATTAGGAAGAAGTGTTACCTCAGGGTAAGGGTTCACTGTCACCACCGGGCCTCCTCACCCCGCACTACACACTTACTCTGACCAAAGCAGCATTAATATCATTATAAGCAGTTTGACGCCCTTCCTTATCCTCAAGGTTGCCGATGATCTTCCATTGCTGAGGGCTGATTTTGCTGCTCCAGTATTCGACGAAGAATCGGATTTGAGCACGCTTCAAAGCGTTGTCAGGTAGCAACCTTATAAACACGTCAATATGTCAATATTTGTCCCATTAAACCAGAACATCTACTTCATACATACTTCTTCTCCGGGAACAAGTCGTTCACAAGCTCTACAAGGACAAGGGACTCGGCAATGTTGTAATCATCCACGGTGAGAGCTGGGACCTTGGTTTCAGGGTTAACATCCTTGTACCTAATCGGGTAAAAGGGAGAGCCCGTTCAGCAACATGTTGTTGTGTAGAGGCAGGGACCTATTCTCATTGTCCTTACCAGGCAGGTTTGTTCTGGAGGTCGATTTCAACCTTTTCGTACTCTGCGCCAACTTCGTTGAGAGCAATAGCAGCTCGCTGTGCGTAAGGGCAGACAACGCTGGTGTAGAAGGTTAATTTGGCTAATCGGCATTGAACGGTTAGAAAGGGTTATGAGTGTAGTGAAAGCGTATAGTCGGGTACCACTTACGTTGGGCGACCATGATGGATGTGAGTATGGAAAATGATCGAAGGTGCTGGTTTCTCTTATATAGTCATTTTAAAACCCCATTTTGGAGTGGCGACATCGGATTTAGGAATGACGCTGTTGGTGGACTATGATTTCGAATAACCCCAACTCGCCAGAAGAGCACAGTATATCTTTTGAAAAACCCATTTGCCTAGCGGTACACGCATCTTAGAATATCAATGTCTCAATTAGCCGTCTTCAAATATGTGTTTCTATTGGAAAATGAATTGTATTGTGAATGTTTTATCGTGTTAATAATGCGAGCATTTAGCTCAATATTCAGTACGCCACAACGGAAAATTGCTTTCCGTGGTTTGTAAGAATTTACCACAGCGCTATCTTCTATGATCAAAAATTGCATTCCAAGGCATATATAGGTCAGCCAACACAGTTTTCTCGGGGCAGTCGTCTTCAAATAGATTTAAATTCACATTGAATTCGTTTCCATGATTTTTTTTTTGGAGATGAGCACATCATATTCACGAAAATAATGTCACGCGTCACCAATTTTATATGCATTGCACGAAAGTGAGCTGGACTTACTGAATTTCGCCTGCTTTCTTTTCATCATTCCATAGCAATTCGTCATGAAGTATTGTACTAAGAAGTAATTCACATTTCACATATTGCAACAGTGGCTAATAGTCGTGCTATTTCCCGCTTTTCAAGTTTAATTTGATAATTCAGCTGGGTTACCTAGCAATTGTGTTGCTGACTAAACGTCTGTATATGGCGACAGTCCCAGGAAGGACAAAGACATGCAAAACGTATAGTTGCAACATCTGACTGCGCAGCATGTACGAAAGTTGAATAATTCTTGTTGGTGTTACTGTAGCGAGTCAGTCAAGGCGAGATTTGTTCACCAAAATCGTGTTGAATAAAAAGTTGTATTGATCGACTTTTCTACAATCTGTAAAGCACTGTAGACAAATTCATGCACATCACTTGGCATTTGCCTTTGACTGACACAGTGAAAACAATAAAGGCACCAATACTTCATAATTTACATTTTATGACGTTGAAAAACCACAAATGCGACACGTAGCGCATGAGTAGAGAGGGTTGCGCAAGACGGGAACACCTACCGATTCACAGATTGGTTTATGGTGCGAATTGTAATACCCGAGATCTTGGTACCTAGTATTGAAAGGCTGGTCATAATGAAAAGATTAGGAGCTTGGTTAATAATTTTTTATTCAGTTTGTTCCATAGGAGAGTGCTTTCGTTCTCGGAGGTTTTAGCAATTTACACTCTTTCGCCTCACTCGTACCGAGACAGCAGTAATGGGGCTTTTGATCAACCGTCCACGCCCGACTACGGAGCAGGCGACTACCGCAATGGATGGAGAAACGGGTGGTGTAAATGAAAGTGCACGGAGCTCTGTCGCTGAACCTGAAGGAAATCATCTTCGCCTTTTCAATGGCAGACGCTCAGGACATCCTCACCTTAATCTTAACATAGACCACAGCGCAGGTGCGCTGCTCGCCAGTACTGATCCAGGAACCATGACCCATCCTGGCATGACCAGGAGCAGGAGTATAGGGTTATTGCAGAGCGATCGCGAATCTCGCATTCGAACTTTGTACCTAGAGAAAGAGCACTTACTTCACCGCTTGTCACTGACAAACGCCGAGTTGGAACAGCTGCTGGGTGCAGCTGCTATGCCGAGCTCTGTAATGATGGAGAGAGGTAAGGAACATTTTTCTTTGACCACGCTGAACTTGAAATGGCCAAAGTCAAACATTAAGCACTACCCATAAGCGGGCGGCTACGACACGTCAAGGATAGACTATCCAAACCCAGCGTTAGCTACACGCTACGTTCAAGTTCCACCGCACCGGAGATCGCCATTGTGGACGGAACACGAGGAACTTCAAACCACCGCGCAGAGTACTTTTCAGTCGATAGTCCATACAAGACATTCAGCTAGCACGACACCATTGACCTTATCAGAAGTATCAGCCTCCGTACTGAATGCTGCGTCTCGGTCTCCTATTATGCCACCTATATAATGCATATAATTACAGTTGCTTTCGAAAATACATCATGCTAGGCTGACGGAAATCTGTAATAACAACATAAAGATAGAGCTCCTTTAGGGGTGAATAAAAAGCCAAGGCCATGACATGTGCCCAGTTTGCTGGGATGTTTATTTCAAATCAATATTTACATTCATTCGACGACTGAAGGGTCACTGTAATATTATAAATGGGGTGTCGTCGTGAGAGAGTAGCTGCAAGCGACCATGCATTCAGATAAAAAGGAGGTGAGGGATTCCTTGTCGTGGTGGTGGTGTGATTTTAAGGATAAAATGAGGAGGAGGGCTAGTATATTACATCTTTAAATGGAGGATCTCCTGGAATTTACGGTTCATTTGGGCACTGTTCTCAACCGTTTTTGTTCTATAGCTGCTTCTTTTCTTCCACAGAAGACGGTATATCCTCAACCAAAGTCGTATTGGTTTTGCCCAAGAACGCCTTCAGTGTCGTGATCTTCCTGATCAACAGATCCTGTTCCACCAGTACTTTGAATTCCTTGAATTTGCTTTCGAATTCCATCACCGTCAGCCGAGGTTGCTCATGCGACATCCAAAACTCATTAAATGAATAAAAGAGGTAACCTGCAAATCAATAGGGTTCAGATGAATAATGTTCATGGCATAACCCACTTCCCGAAAAAAAAACCTGGGCTTACAGTAAAACTCGTTGTACATTTCTCGGGTGGATCCATATTGGAAAAGATAATATTGCAATTTTCGAGTCAAGAGAATTTGGACGGCATATTGAGTTATGTTGATACCGACAATGGCAAAGGGGTACCAGGAGACAGGATGCAAGGAACACTGAAGTGTCCTTCTCGCAGATTCTGGGTGGGTCTTGGCATAGTAGAGCAAATCATCAAGACCCTGCATACCCATTCCTCGAAAGTCCGTGGCAGGATCTGAACCTTGAAAACCAATTTGCCCCCATTGTCGAGTGATTCGACCTTCCAGAGGCGTATCCACCATCAATGTACGCCACAACTCCATCAACTTTGCTTCATGTGCCTTGTTATCCGAATCATACTTTGTATGTGTTCTCGTATTGATTTCTGCCACAAGTCGATGGGTTTCAGCAATCCGCTGGAGGCAAAATTGCAGCACTTTGGCTTCTGGGGTATCTTTGGCTCCGCCAGAAGGGAATTGTTTTTTGGAAAGGATCGCTTGGCTGACTTGATCTAGGCTGAACGTTGATAGCTCCAGCTCCCTTCGTTCTATGGCTAGCTGCTTGGAGTATAAAATGGATCTATCAATGCGGTAGAGAATATCGGCTGTGACGCCGTTCTGTACATTGTTGATAAGTTGATTCAACCCTTTGTTCACTTGCACTGTGCGGATGTGTCTCAACGGCACGCGTTCATTCACCACTTCGTCTGAGTCTTGCGAGTCTACATCAGTTTCCCAGTGCTGATCATAAACGACTCGCGCAACTGCAGATGAACAGAGCCTTGAGATTTCCGTTGAATTGGTGGCTAGTCGTAGAATCAGTTTGTATATTTTGTAGAGGGATAGAAGGATAGGAGACTGGTATATTTTGTTGATCACCAAGTACGACAGCCAATCGAGTACAGGAATAAGTCCTTCGAAAGGCAGCATGGCCATTCTGTTGAACGTGGACATAAGGTACTGTGCTCCACGTGAAAGACGCACTTGAAGTGAAATAGTGCCGGCGCTGGCTGACAATCAAAAAATTCAAAAAGTGCTGATGATTTCCCTTTCGCGGTTACATGCGAACGGTATTTCATGTGGTTGTTCTCAAAGTGTGTAATTACCCTCTCGTAATTAAGACGACGTGTCGTTTAGTTGAAAGAAGTGGGGGAGATGTTGGTATTTCTTTGACTAAGCACTGTTCCAACCTTGCACAATGCCATACTTAAATAATAGCCTTCTTTCGCTCCGTTTCCTTCGATATCATCTTATTTTTTTTTCACGCTCGTTTCTTTAGAATACTACCATACGTCGAGGTCAGATTAACAAGGTGGAGTCATAATTGAGTTTTTATCAAAGTACGATTTTTCTCGGCCCCTTCACATCTTTTGAAGCAACGCAGCTATCAGTTCATCAAATGTGTGATCATCAATGCAATGGCCACGATTGCTTATTTCGTGGTATTCGGGTTTCAGTTGTTCAGCAACATATCTTTGTTCCGCTATGGGTACAAATTCGTCATTGGGTGAAGCATATTGAATGATAAAGGTGCAGTTGTCACGAATGGCTGCATAATTAAATGGCTGGCGAAAGTACTCTGCCTCCACTTCATCCGGGTCTCCCAGATCGGTGTGGTACGCACCGACAAGAACAATCCCTTTCACCTGATGCTTTTCCGCGTACCTGCATAGTCTGTGTTGGTGACAAAATTATGAAGTATTGTTCATTGAGTATGGACTCACGTACCGTAATGCTGCGATGGCACCAGTGCTAGTACAACAGAAAGTGATACAGATTAGCCGATTTGTTCTTGCATCCAACTTTCTTATGGTAACGAAACTGTACCTGTGCCCGATAATAACATCGTTCACGCCGACCTGCAGCTCGTTGCGCAGAAATGGTATCCATACCTGGATCGACGATGGATTAGAATGAAACCTAACCTGCTCGTTTTTCTCACACCAAGGGTGGTCGTTCCTATCTTACCGACTCCCTTCCTATATACCAATCCGGGAACTGGCGCAATACCACCTGCGAGAACACAGGTTCCCCGTCCTTGGTCGCTTCTCGCAAACCGTCCGCCACTGCTGGATACCTATACTGGACGTCAGCTACAGAGTTGACCAATGGATAATCGACTCTGTCTTACCATATCTCCCGCTCGGGATATTCAGTGTGATTCCCTGGAGCCATGATGCACCTTCCTTTTGCCATGGTGGAATGAGATCGCGTATTAGCGCAGGCGGACAGTTGGCTTCGAGTCAATAAAATTTCTGAAGGATCTTTCACCTGACCTCCAGTGATTCATTATGCAGGTTGTCTATAACAATATCACTGCAAACATAACGAGACACAACGCACTATCCAATAGCTAAGCAGCACAGCCAAACGGTTTAATTCGCACATTTACAGCAAAATATATATATATGTAAAAAAAAAAAAATCAATCACAAGTCTAGCCGTTTCCTTTGAACGAAAAAGGATAAAGTGAAAATCATAGGCTTTTACGATCAAGAAGTAGTGGTGTCCTTGTAACAAACGGCGTTCCAAAGCAGTAGATTCTCAACACTAACAAGCTGACGATGGGCATAGTTATTGTTGGAGGCTTGTAGACATGTGTAGTCTGCAACGCCTAATTTTGCCACATCCCAAAACACGATATTGGGCAAGTCTTGCAATTCATCCTTGATCAATTCAGCAAACAGTTGACTGCGTCCAGCGCTCCAGCCAGTTCCTTGCAACACCGCACCTGCGAATTGTCGAGGTGTTCGAATGACGATACGTTGCGTTGGATAAGCTTCCTTCAGCGCCTTGGCGAAAGGGATAAGGGCGTCTTTGAAAGCTTGTGGCTCAACATGAAGGGACGCAATATCAAGATTACCAAGTGAGAAGATCACCAGATCAGCTTGAGGTAGTTTTTCTGTCGATTCTGCAAAACGAGTAGTCCAATCTGATCCAGTGATAGTGCCGGCTTGCAAGATATGTAATTGGGTATCAACTTGCCAAGAGCTGTTAAAGTGAACAGGGACTAGGGGATCTTGCATCCAGTTAAACGTGTCAAAGGCTTCTCCATCATCATTGCAAATGCATTCGCCTTTTTCTGCGTCGCACCATCTATCGGCTGTAGCAATAGATTTGAGGTTACGTCGAACATGACCGTCTCCCCATACATGAACGGTCTTCTTATCAAGGCAGCGGGTTCCCTGGCCAATGCTGGTATATTCCAGACGACACCAATCCGGCACAAATAGATAATCATGTAAAGCATGATCTTCTTGGATTTCATCAAACATGCCATAAAAATCAAATGGATAGAGGGTTTGATATTTCGTCTTTTTGATCCATCTTCCGTTCAATGACTCGGGGTTCGCAGGATTACAGGTAGGTAACTTTGTAACGTTGAAATCGGGAGCGGTGACATGAACACGGTTTGAGGATTCAAAATTGATGGGTTTATATGGATGGCGAGATGGTTGTAACCAAAAGTGAGATCGATGTTCGACCGTATGCTTGAGGTGGTATATATCAGGATGGGGGAAGTAAGCTGATCCATAGTATAAATTATTAGCTCTGTAATGTTGCTTCAGCTCGATAGGATATCGGATGGTGGTGCTAATAGCGTAGGTAAGGATGCTGTCAGGGGGGCTGAGATTAGAAGATACAAAGTGAGGGGTCAAGGCAGGTGTTAGAGGTAACTAGAAATTGAATGGGCTTGGTTTAGTATTAAGACCGATGGGTGCGCGCCATGTCCCCCTCATTGCTTACCAAAACAACCACACAAACAGAATCCCCAGCAGATATATCGAGCTCTGGTAACGTCAGCGAGCCATCCCTAGCTACTATGAAAGATTTGTACGATGCACCATCCCATACTGCCCTATCGTCTCGTCTAATCGCCAGTATGAGTGTCTGATGCATTATTATCATATACAGGCTGTTTATGGTCACTTACATGGAATCAAAGTTCACCCCATCGCAAGCAGATCGGAAGCTGATTTCGTCAGATGACAAGAGAGAGTTGGATTGATTCAAACTGGGAGGAGTGGTTGACCGCTTAGATAAGAAATATATGGATAGAATTAGGGTGATGGAAATGAGAGCCAGAGCTCGCGTGAGCGATCCTCTGGCCGCCAACATAGTACTTGTGGATATCAGGGAGTAAAACGGGAACAAGCTCTGCTGCTCTATCGATCCACACCATTTTTTCCAAGACAGCACTAAAAGCTTATCTGTCAAGTCAGAGTCACGTGCACGAATCAAGAACCACCCAATTTTTAGGGCCATCCATTCGGCTGTGTGTAACATTACATTTTTTCACCTTCAGTCGAAGCGGATATTGCACGTTTTTTATTGCAACCTTTGGGGAAATTTTACCCGCTGCAGCGACGGCATCCAAAGGTAAATCACAGTGGGGTAAAGTTGCAATATAATAGATAGATTGTAGTTGTAGCAAGAGAATGTCCAAGTTGCTGGCATTAAGGATATACTCTATAATCAATGTCCGAATGTATAGTGAACGAAATAAATATTCGACGGATGAACATAGCACCGATTGAGGACCAAGATAAAATGAAGCAATACAGATGCGTTCACATCGTTGGATGGTCGTTGTCCAAACTTGTTATTGATTTGAATGAACACACCAGCATGTAAGCGTCAATACAACAACACAACCTTTATAAGTATCAATTAAACCACTGGTAGATCAAAAGTATCGCTGCTGTTATTTTTCAGTATAATTTTGTTCTTTTATCATATCTATTTATTAGTACACGGGCATGCCTCAGGTTGATGATATCCCACTAATTTCATATCAACATCGCAAGCTTTCGTTTGGCAAAGATTTGGCTTAGGGTAGGTGCAGTGTAAAAATAGCAGGTAATAAAGAAGAGTTATGTGACCGCCAACCAAAGTGCTTTTAGTATGAATTTACCATAGATCGAGGGAGTCTCTTTCTTGACTGTACCCTTCAATGTCCTCTACCTTCTTTCTGCTGTATGGCTCATCAGCCATGGCTTCAAGCAAAGAGTGATTTCATGAGGCTGGGGATGGGTTCAATGAAGCTGTGCAACAGCAATGATTTAAAAATAGGCAGGCTGGCGGGATTCAAAGTCCGAGTAGCAGGACTCAATATCAATTTGGTCAAGGTTTTCGCCTCTCTTTTTCATACTCTCTCCATCTTGTTATTAGGCAAATGAAGTTTGGCACGTCAAAGTTGCTCATCTCGGCAGCTGTTGCAATTGCCTTTCCCTCCTTGTCAAATGCTTCTCCCTTCTTTTCACATTTGAATGACGCATCTACTGACGACTTGTCTCAGAAATGCTCAGGTACTTTACCAGTTCCCGGTCTCATGTCCCCAGCCATTTATCCAACCACCGCCATTAACAACCTATCTTCCTCTAGATTTCCAAATCACGTCGCCTTCGTCCACTGCAGGTATATAGCACTACGAATTTTATATGTCTATTACGCGTTGGAGAAAGCGATGGTTTTTTTTTAGGGTGTTTGTTTTCGATCCCTAATGCGCAGCTCCTTCGCTTCGCCACACTTGAGCCCGTTACGCTAACCGCCCGTCATTTATTATCTAGCCGTCGACTGGACACCGGGAAGCTTGCAAACGATCTCTTGGGAAGCACCCTCCTCCTATTCCTCTGTGTCCATTGCTCTCCTTGACTCTAATAACCAAACCATCTCGGACTTTGGAACTTATGGTAATGAAATTTTTTGCCAATCATAAATCCTGTGCACTCTGTCCCTTGCTAAAATTGGAAATCTAGATGCCTCTCAGGGTAATACAGGCCAGAAAGAAATTTCTCTTCAAGGTCATCCCAGTGGTCTTTATCACTTGAAGTTCACTGCCTTGAAAGCAGATGGCGAGTGTGAAATCGACTCCAATCCCATTCAAATCTCTGCTAGCAACAGTGCTCCCAGCACCAACGATTTGGACGATATCTTCAGTAAATTAGATGGAAACCAGAATACAAACGATTCACCCACTACGCCTCCCTCCAACCAAGAGTTGGACGATATCTTCAACGACCTATACAACCACGGCAACGACGAAGGTTGGCACGTCGATGAAGATGATATTGAAGACAACGACGTTCCTTCCACCGTCTCTGGTTGGCACTCAAATGAAGACGATGTCGAAGAGATTGATTTCTCTGGCTGGCACTCAAATGAGGACGATGTTGAAGAAAATGAAACACCTGCCTTCGGCCACAGTGACGCCATTACAGATCTTGTGAATGACGTTGAAAACAGTGATCTCACCGGCTGGCACTCAAACGAAGACGATGTCGAAGAGAATGAACCCTCAGGCTGGCACTCAGACGATGCTGAAGAGAATGGAACACCTACCTTCGGTCACAGCGACGCCATTTCAGATCTTGTCAATGATATTGAGAACAACGATGTCTCTGGATGGCACACCAACGAAGATGATGTTGAAAACGATACTAACAGCGGTGAACCTCAAACCTTTGAAGAATTGATTGAGGTAAGACATGGCAAGAAAAAATACTTTTTTTTTTTCCGCTTTTCGTGCATAGACGCTTGCATCAACTTGAAGCTAATCAAATGCCGTTACCTCTTCATTATAGTCACTTGACCAGCCTTATGAGCAATACTTGGACAACAATAGCGCTACTGAAAATCAACCTCTGACCACGCACAAGAATGATGCCGATGTTGGTGGTGACGACTGGACAACCGAAGATGATGACAACAGCGGTGACAGCGATATTTCTTCACAACTCGATGAAATCTTCAGCAAACTCGCCGGCAATGAGCAACCTACCACCGCCGACGACGTTCATACTGATCTTCACTGGAACTCTGAAGATGATACATACTTTACTGACGAGTACAACGGCGTTCCCTCCGTTGAGGACACCAGTGACCATAGTGATGCTGGTTGGCATGAAGATGATGTCGAAACCCCCACCACCGATATTCACAGCGACGATGATGCTCACTCCAAGTGGGTCGGCGATGGCACCGCCAATGCTGACCATAACGATGAAACTCCCAGCACATGGTTCACAGAAGATCACTCCGATGAGGTTCCTTCCACTGGCGAAAACGATGCTACTCCCAACAAGTGGTTCACTGATGTTCACAATGACGAAGTGGTCCCTCCTATCGTTGACGATGTTCCCGGTGTCCACGCTGATGAAGTTGAAATTCCTAGTGCCGATGATGGTAACAGCAAGTGGTTTACTGATGTCCACAATGACGAAGTGGTCCCTCCTATCATTGATGACGTTCCCGGTATCCACGCTGATGAAGTTGAAATTCCTGGTGCCGATGCTGATAACAGCAAGTGGTTTACTGATGT
This sequence comes from Umbelopsis ramanniana AG, assembly GCF_025399195.1. NCBI lineage: Eukaryota > Fungi > Mucoromycota > Umbelopsidomycetes > Umbelopsidales > Umbelopsidaceae > Umbelopsis > Umbelopsis ramanniana. The sequence continues at coordinate 102,291 of NW_026252122.1, forward strand.
CCACAATGACGAAGTTGTTCCTCCTATCACGGATGACGTTCCTGGTGTCCACGCTGATGAAGTTGAAGTTCCTGGCTTCCATGCTGATGACGATAACAGCAAGTGGTTCACCGACGATGTCCACAATGATGAAGTTCCTGGCTTCCATGCCGATGACGATAACAGCAAGTGGTTCACCGATGATGTCCACAACGATGAAGTTGAAGTTCCTGGTGCCGCTGACGATAACAGCAAGTGGTTCACTGATGCCCACAATGACGAAGTGGTCCCTCCTGTTGTCGATGATGTTCCTGGTATCCATGCCGACGATATTGAAGTTAACAACTGGTTCACCGATGTCCACAATGACGAAGTCGGTACTCCTGACACTGAAGTTCATGCTAATGATGATAGCAGCAAGTGGTTCACCGATGTCCACAATGATGAAGTCGTTCCTCCTGTCACGGGTGAAATTCCTGGTGTTCATGCTGATGATGCCAAGTGGTTCACTGATGAACGTGTTGATGACGAAGTCCCACAAGCGCACGGTAACGATGCTGAGAGGTGGTTTTCAAACTAAGCATGTAACCCATCATAGAGCGCTCGTCACCGCATATCCTCACTAAACGGTTTCAGGTCCTTTCCCTTTTATAAAACGACGACATACCCATCATTGAACCTTTTGTATTTCTTGCTTACGGCAAGGTTTGACACATTCTGTTGTACTTTTCAACTCCCCCTCTGCTCTACCATATCTTTTTTCTTACAAAGAAAAAAAAAAGAAACCTATTTCTTCTCTTCTTTCTTAAGAATGCCCTATCACTTGTTTGATTTTTGTATCAATAAATGTCTTGACAGGCTTTTGGCTCTGTTCAAAAAAAAAAAGGACGAAAATTCGGGTAGCTTTGATTTGGTCATTACAACGTATGAAGGTGGTACGGACGAAGTAGTGTCTGTCTGTAAAAGTGTTGATCTGGTTCGACCGTTGTGGCACAAACATGTCTACATCATCTTGGCAAGGCTCGAACCTGGCCCATGAAGTTGCGCTATATCCTCACATACTATCGAGGTATACCTGCCTGGCCCTCGCCTCTTTTTCCATTCGCCACCCCGATGTGTGTGCTACTTACACCACACCACCACTGAATGGGGTGGAGTGGAGTGGAGTGGAGAGCAAAGTGGCTGTGGCTGATCGTAGCGTACGGGTAGAACGCATTGCCGTTAACGGTTCGGCCTACGGATATCCCAATAAGGCGTGAACGGCGGTTTCGGGTTTGTAACCGAGTATGCGTTAGCGTGATGTGGTGTATATTTTTTTCTTTGTAAGACGTAAATGCTCGGCTCCAACCACTTTATACTCAAGCAATGCCAAATCAAACATCAACGACATTCAACTACGCAAAAGGGAATACCGCTATCTTTTGACCAGGGCCCCAGTCAATGAAAATCGTTTTTATGAAAAATGACTATGTCAATATGTCAAACGTCCATCCGTTTAGTAATTTGTGGCCGAACATCTTTGTTGAACAGTAGTAAAAATTTTCTTTGCTTTATTGATATTAAGTCGGCGACATGAATGGAGAGAGCGGTTGTTTTTTTTTTTTTTGACATCAGTGCGGAAATTTCTTCTGCTTACATCGTCTTGTCGTCGACTCTCGTCCGGCTCAGCCAAAAAAGTACAATGACTTCCCGTTTTCTTCGTTTCGCAAAATTGTACGACAGGCCATGGCATGAGATCCCTGGTGAAGTCGGGTTCTTTCCATTTTAATGGTCAAGCGAATGGATGGAGTATGAAAATAAGGACAATCTTCTTCCGAATTATACACCTCTTTGCTGAGTCACGTACGCGAAATCGGCTGTCGCCCCTCAAGATTGCCAAGTTCAAGGAAACGTTGGTTGAGATATTGCCAAATGAAGTGGGCCTGCCTGCCCCTGACTCGGCTTAGGGTAAGCGAGGAGGCGGGCCACCAATCTCCTGGCCCTTGGAAATCCATTGCCATGCACACTGCAGGGACCGAGCATTTCATCGTATTTCACAGACATCTTGTCTTTAGTCATGATAGATAAAAAGTAAATTGACGTCAGGTCAGTTCGTACGGTTTTTCCTCTTCAATAAAATAAAAGGCACGGCCATGCATGCATTTGGTTAAGTGCCTAGGTCATGTGAGAGCGACCTCAGGTAAAGAGAGTTATAGTGGTGGCGGTCCACGACTTTTAACTTTTCTGGCCCCTGCGCGCTCTCGAACGAAGCGGTGTGACAAGGTCATTCCGACATCTCATCTATCTCAGCCTTCCAAAAGCTAATGAGCACCGAGGCTCTTTTGCTGAGACCCATGGAGTGCTTGACTCAAGCGACATGGATGAAAACGAACGAATAGCTATTGACCGCCACAAACATGAGTCCGTACACGTTTTTGATTGCCCAAAAGTTATATGCAAGAATCGCCCATCAACAATGCAAAAAATACTGATTTGAGCCTCATTGCCGGAAATGAAAAAGAGCAACCGAAAGCAAAAAAAAAAAAAAAAATTGGACATCAGCACACTTCCAAGGCCGTTGAGATGCCATGCCCCGCGTACAAAATTCTGATCAGTGTCCATCCCCATGCTCAAAAAAAAAAACCTATATAACAAGCTCATCGGTCCTTCTTCCTTTTCATTCAGCACTCACACAATGAACCGCATTGCTTTCCTTGCAGCTCTTTTGATCTTCACCATCATGGCTATTGCCGCACCGGTTCAAAAGCGTAGAACCACCTATTCTGGTCGTGGTACCTGGTTCACTCCTTCCGATCCTAAGCAAGGCGGCGACATGGGTGCTTGTGGTGGCCATTTGGCAGATGATGCTATGATCATCGCTTTGGTAAGTTGAAATACAAGTAGCATGAATCGCTTGAGCCTTCTCCTAATTGACATTTGTACATCAGAACTTAAACCAGTACGGTAATCAAAACAAGAAGAGCAAGTACTGTGGCAAATATGTGACCATCACCGGTCCCCATGGCACTGCTAAAGCCAAGGTCGCCGATTGCTGTGCTTCATGTCCCAGCAAAGGCCAAATCGACATGACTCAGGCACTCTTTAACAAAGTCGTTGGAAAATCCTCCATTGGCGTAGGTACTGTCCACTGGTACTTTGACTAAGAAAGTGCTTGGATGGCTGTGCCATCCCTCACTGTGCACAACAGTCAATCTTTTAAGACGTCTCGGTTTTGCTGGCTCCTATCTCTCTGAGAGAGATTTTCAAACAAGACACGGTGCATTTGGCTTACTAGCTGGCTAATCTGGATAGTTCACCCACCCAAAAAAAAAAATTAAAAACATCTCAAGGAAAAAGATAAAGCTAGCCTCAATTTTTGCCGTTACTTGACTTGATCGTTCCATTCACTTCTATAACATATCGCCCTTGGTGTCCATTCCTTTTCCAAATGTAATATTATCTTATCCCCATTTTCTGTTCATACCATTTCACACAATACAGACCTCCTCTTTGCATCATTTGACATATTGTGGTAAACCGTACCTCGCGCGCAGAGGGATGGGTTTTCTGCTGTTTTTGGAGGATTGCCCCAATGATCCATACTACTGTTTCCAATCGCATGTGCCGATGAGTACCTTTTCAAGCAAATGTCATGTCAATCGCATGCATCGCCCAAATTATTATTTGGTTACACATCAGCCTGTTTGAGTAGCGGGTGCTAATGATGACATATGGGTGTTGATGCCCCAGACCAGGAACCTCATCGTCCTTTGAACAAGGTAGAGCGGTGCTATGCTGCGCTGTAACGATTTTTATTTTTCTATGTTTGTTAGATTACTACTTTTATTTTAATGAGCCCTTAAATGTCTCTCCTCTATCTAAAAGCGACGCTTGCTGGAACGTCGGGCCATAGCAGCAGCTTGCTGTCGTTCACGAACAATGCGCTCCTTCTCCGTCTTCTGATATGAAGCAGTCTGTTCCTTAAAAGTTTGTACGAAACCCTTGCTGTTCTTCTGCAGCTCGGCTGCAGGCTTAACGAGCTGTGGAATATTGAGTGCACTTCGGACAGTTGGTGCCTTGAGCGCCAAAAACTGGCCCAAACTGAACATATTGTTGGTCACCCAGTATACGAAAACGGACTGCAATAGCAAAAAAAAAATTTTTTTTTTGTGAGTCAAAAATTTCATGGTAAGGAAAGTTCATATAGCACGGAGGACTTACACTGGGCATCCAAGCAGTGAATGGAATCATCAACACAGTCATACCACGGAAGAAATTCTTCATACCAGCAGCTTGTGGGTTGGCTGCTCCAGTCTCACTACCAGTTTCCAAGATGGCAAGCATACCAGCGGATGAAAGCACGGGAAGAATGTAATAAGGGTCCTTGACGGACAAATCCGTGAACCAAGCTAAACCACCATCCAGGAATCCCGGAACAGGTAACTCAGCCATAGCTCGGAGAGCCATGAAGAAAGAAATCATGACAGGAGCTTGAACAACAGGAAGCAAAAGTGACTTTGCAGGGTGACATCCATTATCTTTAAACAATTGTTGAGCTTGTTGTGAATATTTGGCAATGGCCATTTGGTCTCCTGCTTTCTTGGCCTCGCTGACGTTATTCATAATCCTTTGCAAATCCGGGTTGATATTGGATACACGAGCATTGTTGCGTTGGACCTTAATGTTGAGTGGTATCATACAAACACGAATAGCCACAGTGGCAGCAGCAATAGCAGCCCACCAGGGAAGTCCCGTGCTGACATGAATAGCCTCCAATGCTGCCTCCAACGCGCCTACAGGTGTATAGTTGCACAGTCCCATAGCCTTAAAATCTCCAATCTGTGCTGCTGCTGCTGTAATCGCCTCGCTGGTAGGGGCGTTAGATACAACCTCGGCCACATTGGCGGTGACATCGGGAGAAGTGACAGGTGTGGCGGCGGACGAATCGATGGTAACAGGCGCGCTTGCAGTCTGTTCGGTAGGGGTGGTATAGAAGCGAATTGAGCTTTGATGGATCATGTGGACACCGAGTGCTGGAAGTACGGTACGCTTTGAGACGTTGCTCATATTGTCTCTTAACATCCATTGTTGTCTGCCGGTCATCAAAGTTGACATCTAATATGAGAGCTTTTTAGCCAAAAAAACAAACATCCACTTGGGTTCCGATATCATCCAGGTGACTGGAGACTTTGACCAAGGCTATAACTGCTTCATTGTAATTACCTGTCTGGCCCTGATAGGTGTAACCAGGTCAGAATGGAAAGGCATTCGACTGCTAGAGAAGAAGACGGTTTAGTGTTATGCAATTGGAAGCGTTCATTCCTCACATCAGCACTTCAGAATAGGTTCTTACTTTTGGCGCAAAGCTGCGCGAGCGGTAGCAGCCAGCATGTTGAGAATGGAATGGAAAGGTGCTGTGAATCTGGTCGAGGAAGTTGATGGTAGTTTTTTGAAATTTTGCCAGTCACATAAACCCAGGCACACTCGCCAGCCACCGGTTGTTGAGACAAGCGACTGTACAACTCCAATTCAATCAGAAAATGTCCACCATGCTAGCCAGGCGCTGCTTGGAAGCAGCTAGATTCTCTTCAAAGTCCATCCATGCTACCATTAGACAGCAAACCAGAAATGCTGAAGTGGTCTCGGGATTTTCTCCCATGATTTTCTCCCGCAATGGTCAAGGTAACATTCACTAGTCACCTACATTCCCTCCATAGCCACCCTTATTTACACTACTATAGCCTCTCTTAGAAGTATGGCCACTGAGGCAACAAAGAAGACCATCGACTACGACTCCAAATATGCTAACAAGCTGAAGGAAATCGCTGAAAAGTATGTGTTTCATACCGCTGGCTGGCTGACACGAAACCTGACAATTTACTCAGCATACTGATGTTCTCGAATGTTTATTGATATTTAGGAAGGGAGCCAACACCGTTCAAGATCTCAAAGCCCAGATGAAGGCAGAGGCTGATCGAGTCCGCATTCAGAGAAACAAGGCTGCCGAGAAGGCTTCCAAGGAGAAAGCTGAGCGATTGAAAGCTGAAGCTGCTGTTAAGGCCACTGCTCCATCTGCCACCTCCAAGCGCTCTCCAAGTCAAGTGGCTGCTGCTGCCAGTACGCCATATGATTCTTCAGCTCCCGTGAGTATATTTAACCCTGTCTGATATTTTGTTGAGTGTCATACTAAATGCCTACGTTTTGGTCAGTCACTTGATAAAATCGTCAAGCTGGAACTGCTCGAGAAAGAAAATGCTGAGACCATTCACAAGATTTGGACAGAATACCATGCTGACAAAGACTGCATCACTGCTAGTATTCCAGCACACGTTTATGGTACCTTGTACCAGAACAGCTTAAAGTTCCCCATGGTAAGTGTACTTTTTTATATTCTATCTACATCGTCTGTCGGCAGGACTGACGTTCCTATTGTAGTTCATTGTACCAGTCCCTCGTGACGAAGGTGTGGAATTCTTTTTGCTTCAGTTCATTTACCACCAAGCCATGTTCACTTCTTTGCTCGAGTTCAAGACTAAAGGCGAAGAAGCTCGTCCCTATCTCACCATCACCCATTTCCCTGAACTCATTAGCTCCAAGGATATTGTTCTCATGAAGGGTGAAATCACCGATACCAAGTTGTTGAGTCCTGCTAATGCTCAGTACCTTGCTTTTGCTCTCCAGCAATTCTATGTCACTGGAGGCGAGAGCAAGAGAAAGCTACTTGAGATATTCCACAGCAAACCTCAAGAGTTTGACTACAACCAGGTGATCAAGGAGATGGAAACGGTTATTTAAAAGCTGGAGAGTCTTATTTATTTAGATAGACTGGACAGCAATTTCACATTGTAAAATAGAATGGCTTGAAGCATAAAAAGTAGAGGGCAGGTTAGCACGAAACAAAAATTAAAAACAATAAATAAAAAAGAAATGTTTATAGCAGAATGACAGGAGGTGTGGCGCCACCCTTCAAATAATGGCACAGCATGAATCTCGGTAGCATAATGCACCGAAGCCCGGACACACGCGAATGCAAAGTGTGATCAACGTGGTCATGACACCAGCGACAATAGTGCCGATGGACGCCAGCAAATATGTCTTTGCCTGCGCTGCTTGAGGGTTACATTGCGAATCACAGCTTTTCAGATCGCAATCATCCAGCGTACGAGGGTACTGGCTGTAACAGGACTGCAGGCACTGAGAAGGGCAGTTGTCTGCGGAAGACAAGATAGACGATGCGTGCAAGTGGCAGTATACACCAATAGCGAACAGTATGATGATAAACAGCCACATCACACAATCGCACACACCGCATGATGAACGCTTAGAGTATGAACCAGCATACTGTTCTCGACGACGTTGCGCTTTGGTTACGGAAGGAGAGGGCGATCGACTGTATCCATGTTCAGTCTTACGGTGAAAGTCGTGAGCCATGTTGGGAGAGGGATCATAGTAGGAGCCGGGCAAAAGCGAGTGGGCAGACTGGCCACTGTGTAAAGTTGAAAGCTGATGATATCCCTTTTCCATGAAGCTGGGATGAAGTGAGCCTGGCAAAAAGGAAAGGATGGGAGCGAGCTAGAGGGACTCGGATCTACGATATCAAATTTCTGTTGTACAAATTGATTTGCTCCGCATCCTCCAACTGCAAATTAAACCCATTATGGTTAATTTCGGCCATGGCCATTATTATCGTGCTATGCAATGAGTTATTATGTACCGTATAGCTTTAGCACACGCCTATTTTCAGGCACATACACATGCCGTCAGTATTGATATTAGGTATGAAAGATGTAAAACGGCACAGTCGGCTAAGGATGAGGGGCCAATCGAGACAAGTGTTAAAATGAATTAAATAGCTATTTCGGTTTTACTACGGGAACGAAAGAAGACTTGTAAATTTTCAATTATTTTATTTTTATTTTTTTGGTTACAAGGTCATACCAAACTCTGCTAGAAGCCGAAGAGTAATGCGCATTCAGCTGTTAACAACATGCTGCATGTCATGTCTTGTCAAAGGGGTTTCCGGGCAGGTAGTTCAATCATTCCCACTGTCCAAGACGATGGCTGCACACACCGCTGAGATAAAAAAATCAAGTATGAAACAATAAAAACGTTGTTTATGAGGTAATCTAGAGCATTGAAAACTATACAATAGCATGCTGTGCATACAAAAGTGACCGAATTTTGTAATAATCAGGTGAAAGTAATCCTTCTAGAAGGAGTTGACCAGTGCCCATCTAAAAAATCATTTGGCGTTAACGCTATTTTGACTTTATCCAAACATCCATAGTGACAATTTGAACATTACCTTCCTAACCACGACATGGTCATTGCACACAAGAAGTAATTCGCCTTTGAATTCAGCGGTAATGCCTTCTGCTTGAAGGACTTTTCGGAACTCTCGAAGTCGCACGTCTCCCACCAAGACTGGTGGTTCAAAGGGTATCTGATCCTGACTAGATGGAAGATCGAGCGTCGGCGTCCGATCACTTGAAAAGTGGATACGTCCAGATACACGCGCAAGGTCATAATCGTCCAACTATATGATGCGAAAAAGGAGAATTAATACGGCTTGCTTTTTACGGCAGAAGCAATGTATTTCTTACCTTTGAGAATCGCAAGGCGGTCACAAGAGCATCAGTAAGTCTGACACGGTAGATATTGGTAGCGGCTGACACGTTAAGAATTTCGCCAACATCAGGCGTATACACATCGTTGGTGAATTGTGTTACATTCTTGAGCGCAGCAGAGAGATGCTCTGTTGCTTGCGGTGTGCCATGAACGATAATCTATCAAGATGAAAATAGGTTAGACGCTGCATGAACATCAAGTATTTCCATGCATCAAACTCTATAAAGCCCACATACCAATTTTCGGGGAGCAATCTTCGCCAGAATGTTTCGAATGGATCGTCCATCCGTTAGACCTTCAAAGTCAATATATTGCAGCATGCATTTGATGGTAATGCTATCTTCAAACGAGATGTACTTTGTAGGCGTTTCATCCCGCGCTGGAAGAATTGGCTCAGCCAAATCCATGTCAACATCCTAGTAAAACACCGTGGTCAGCAAAAAGCTTCACCTGCCTTCAACACTGTTCGATAACTTACCTCTCCTCCAAATTTGGCTCCTGTGCCTGCATTCATAGCCTCTTCAATTTGCTCAATATCAGACGCTTGCTTGTAATGATCCACCATGATCGCTTCACCATAGTCATCAAACTTCTTTCGGCGCTCAACGTATGGGAACATGCGATAACTATGGGTTTGCTTAAAGAAACCACCAGACTTGCCAGCATCTCGAACATAAAGATCAAACTGCGTAGTGAGCAAATCTTCCAGATTCACATCATCGGGTTCATCCGCATCAGATGCATCCGATTCATCCTCTTCCATAATGACTCGGCTTCTAGCCATAATAGCCGCTTGTTGAGCTTCTCGTTCTGCTTGATTGCGTTTCCTTGTCTCATACTCTTCCAGTTCTTCTCCTTCTAATGGCACCCTCTGATGAATGACTGTGTGAAGCTGTGTTTCGTATTCTATCGGTGATCGCACTTCAGGTCGGTCTGTGCCAGCAACAGCAGCTGCTTCGTCCGCACGATTTCTGCCGTACCATTCATTGTACAGATGGGCGGCCAAAGTACCTGGAGCAGCTCTGTCAGTGAGAATTAACGTATTGACAGCATCTGTTTCCGTTTGATTTTGTCGCATCCACCTCAAAAAGAGATCTCGGCCAAAGCCTGTCTCAAGTGATTGGTTGCTGGCCAAAACAACCTTGGGTCCTGGGTATTTTTCCAAGTCTTCGATACGATGACATAGTCGAAGATACTTGAAATCGAATGGATTCTCTCTGGTTTGCGAAAAAGTTCGAGTCATATCTTCACCCATCCATTCCAACATGACTTTTGCAAAATGGGCTGTGTGGTATGATGTATGGGTCAATAGAATGAGGGGGTAGGTGAATTGATTTTTCGCCCAATGCTGATCAAGCATAAGTGCCAATTCAAGGACACGGGTGGATGAGTCAGTTGGAAGCAGCACTGATCCAGCGTTTCGTAATGTCTCGGCCAAAGTGTCTACAATGATTGGGAACAGCACGTTAATAGCGGCCATGGAAAGTTGTGATGGCGTAAACATGGAAGGGAAATCACTTACTAAAGAGTGCAGTATCACGGCTTTTTCGTTTGGGTAAGGCAACATCGGCATTATTTGCATCTGTGATCATGAGTGTGGGCCGTCCTAGGGATTCCAGACCTTGACTGGTACCCACGTTAAGAACAGAATTTCCTAAATGTCTGTACATAATCATGTTAATGACTGAATATATTCTAGGGCAAAAGATTGTGCTCAAGTTACCTTTCTCGACTGTGATTGTAATCAACAGCGTACAAAATCTCATCGGTATCCTTCTTAATCTTCCAAACGGTACCACCAATTGTGTGCGCTGCCGAGTATGCCGTAATGGTAATGCCTTTGCATTTACCTTGAAGTGCTGTGGGTTGCGAATAACGAAGCGGGGTCATCTTATCAAATGCTGAATCGACATCTTCCAAAGTAAATACGTCGAATTCTTGTTCGTTGACCTTCGCTTGATGCAAATCATACATGCACATTCTTCCCATATTGACGACTGGAATAGTTGCAAACACAGGGCATGACAGACCAAGGTGGCTTCTCGCATATGGATAAGCTCCCAAGTGCTGTACATCCGCATGGGATATCAAGAGTGCGTCGGCTTGCTTGGCTACCCTGTTTTTAAAAAAGGGTTAGCGACGTGTCAGGGTCTACGGAAACAATCGTCCAATCTTGCCTTCTAAATTGTTGTAGTTCTTCGACATCAAACTTGTCGGACCAGCCGCAATCTAATAGCAGTTTTACTTCATCGATCTCAAGTAGGTAGCAAAGTGGATCGCTGTTTTTCGCTCCAGATATTGGCGTGAATTTGAGATCGCTGCTCATTTTACTTCAAACAGAGCTATCTACGAGTCGAATCAAGCGTTTAAAGGCGTTAAATGGTACAACGCTCGTCCTCTCGGATGTTTCACGTTGTAATCGACCAAGGCGCGAGAATTCAACACTCTTGCAAAAAGACTGGTGAGTTCATTTTTTGAGGTTTCATGGATCACGTGAATTGCTCGAAAGAAAGGAAGCGGAGCAAAAGCGTCCCAAGGAGGCAGGCATGGAAATAGAAAAATGTTATACCAGTAGTGTCGGCAGCAAAGAGGAGCTTCTGGAATAAACGATATGCATGATAGAAAAGAGCAAAAAATATATAAGCAGAAGTTTGTACTATCATGTAAACCCGGTCGTCACCATGGTGTTCTTTTGTTGTTGTGCTTTTGAGCAAGTGATCTGGTTTCTTATACACATTTCGACGCATACGCTTTTAACGCTTTCTAATACCATTTAGCAAAGCAGTATTCAGTGGAATGCTTTACTGACTAATTTGCATCGAAATTCATTTCATGGGATGTCTACTATGTTCTTTGCGTTTGAAGTATACTTTACAGGAGACTCATTCCGGTAGACCTGACCTGACCAGACAACTTATCTCAACAAATTAGCATGGCGTAGGGCAGTAATTCATAGATTTTCCCTGCGTTGCTTTACAGAGATTCAGATATAGGACAGTCAATAGCACAGGGAGCATAAGTAGGATCAAACAACACATCAGGGGGTTTTGTTAACAAATCGAAGGGCTGGGGCTGTTCGAAGAATATGATGCCTTATCGTGTCGATGAGCGTGTGCAAATGGGCTATTTCAGGCACGGTAAAATGTGGTGCGGGCTAGTGTTTGCTTGGCTTGGAGACAACCGAGCCCGCTCGCAAATTTGGCAGTCTGCTTTTGTGCCACCAAAGTCACTTATCCATCTTGAAACATTCCAATTTACATCAGGAGCAAGCCATGGCCACCAACTTGCCGCCTGAGCTTCCAAAGGATTGCTTCACGATCCCAACACAGATAGACATTGCTATCAACCTGTTTTGGGAAACCCTCAAGGAAAATGACAGTTTCATTCTACAGCGGATAAAAGCCCGCAAGAACGCGCTTTTTCGAGGAATGATGGGTACTATTCAGAATGTGTAAGTTGAACAGAGTCACATTGTGAACGAGAGTGTTGCAACTCATCATACCTTGCTTACATGCCGATAGCTTCGATACAAAACAACCTCCCTACCGAATCCTTTATCGTCGTGGTGCGAGCACAATATGCATTCAGATAGCGGTTGCCGAAACAGAGAAGCAGATTGAAGCGGCTTGGGCCTGGGTTCAAGGTATGCGGTCCTACATGGCGCTACCTTTCATTGATTTACATATTTACCCTGCGATCCGTCATTTCAACAATAGAAAATTTGGCTCCTAAAGTTGTTGTCTTAGATACGGCGTCGGAGAAGGAAGAATGGGTCGCCACTAAGATTAACTCCATTGTGACGAGAATAGGTATGATTGTGGCCGAAAAGTGGGTTGATTTGCAGAAATCACATTCTAACGTGTGATCTAGATGCCGGAACGGATGAGATTTCCATTGACGAAAATGTTAGGAACGCTTCGAGAAGTTTCCGGCAAACATTTGAGATAGCTCCTACTGAACATTTGGTCAACTGTAAGTAGCATCCCGAGCTTTATGCGTGAAGAGGTTACATCGAGACATAACCTTTGCCGACATGGCCAATCAGATTACTCGGCTGCGTATCATACCAAGCGATTCACCAGTCAGGGGTGGCTTTACATCAGTGAAAATTATATCGCATTTTATTCTTTCTTACTGGGCATCGAGACAAAGCTTTTGCTGGAGTTGAAGGATATCCAGGACATAAAGAAAGAAAAGTCTAAAAGAGGAGTTTTCTCGGACGCTATCAAGCTTATAACCAAAGATAAACAAGAGGTACTAGTTGATCTCAGTAACACCATGTTTAAACTGTTATTAAACCACGTATTTCTTGCAGTACTTTTTCTCTAATCTGTTCAAGAGAGACGAAGTAAGTTGATAAAGTTCACACAGCTCATTTTGCTGCTGCCAGTACACCTTTTAAACTTATTACTTCTTATTTTTTCAATAGGTTTATGAAACGTTGATCCAATTGACAGGTTTAGCAATGCAAAGATTACTTAAAAATACATCGCTTGGGTCATCTCCCGGTGCAGAAATAATAACTATAAGCGAAACAGAAGATATGGCGCCGACAGAAAAGGATATTGCGGCAATCAAATCACTGCCGACCACTGAAGTTCAAAAACTTGTCCAGCCGTTGAAAATGAATCTTGCCATGCAGAAACAAAATGAGCTGTTTCGCATCCACTTCAGACTTCCTGCCTCCGAAAACCTCAACTATGAAGTTCCAGCCACATACTTGCCTGAGAAGAAGGAAAAGGAAGAGAAACCAGCCGCCAATGGAACTGAGCCAGCTGCTACTGACTTCACTGGAAGACTTTCGTTATCAGAGGCATACCTCACATTTCAATGTCTGGAAAAGCAAAAGACTTTGGAGTTTGTGTTGCCACTCTATACCGTTCGCCGCGTAGAGCGTCTTAACGGTAAATCTCAAATTTATTCACTAAAGATGGTTACTTGGCATCAATCTGTTCATGTATTCAATCTAAGCGGGTAAGTCCTACATTATGTCACAAACAAATTAATGCCAGATTTACTAATTCTACATGCAGCCAAAAAGTTCAATGCGAGCAATTTTGTGAGGTACTTAAACACAATCTCAAAAACCAGATCAAGCATATGAAGGATTTGAAACAGTTTTTGGCAACTTGTGAATCGGAAGCATTGCTCTCGGACGACGAAGCCAAAGCCGAGGAATCAGTACCTGGTGGTCTTGGACTGGTTTTTGATTTCCCTGGCGATCCCAAGAAGCTCAAAGATCGTAGCAAGATGAAATTGTGGAAGCAATATTTGCAAGGTACATTAGAATCTTTTTATTTGACCAACCGCAACTACAAGGTACTAACCCAACTTGTTTGAAAGCAAATGGACGCAATCTGACCATGATGCACGCTGCAAACTTCCCCAAGCTTATTCGAGTTGGTTTGCCTAATCGCCTGCGTGGCGAAATATGGGAAGCATGCTCTGGTGCCATGTACCTTCGCTTTATGAATCAAGGACAGTTTCAGAACCTTTTGGAAACTTACAAGGATAAAATGTCTCTTAGTGTCGAAGAGATCGAAAAGGATTTGAATAGATCTTTACCGGAATACGCAGCTTACCAAACATCAGACGGCATTGACAGCCTACGACGGGTCCTGACAGCGTATTCATGGAAAGATCCTGAACTTGGTTATTGTCAAGCCATGAACATCGTGACTTCGGCGCTTCTGATTTACATGAGTGAGGAACAGGCCTTCTTCACATTAAGCATCCTATGCGATGACTATCTGCCAGGCTATTATAGTACTTCCATGTATGGTGCTCTCCTCGATCAGCTTATTTTCGAACACCTTTTGGAGACAACTATGCCCATGCTCCACGAGCATTTCAAGAAAGCAGATATACAACTTTCAGTGGCATGTCTTCCCTGGTTCCTTAGCTTATATATCAACTCTATGCCGCTCCTATTTGCCTTCCGAGTCTTGGATTGCTTTTTCATGGAGGGACCCAAGATTCTGTTCCAGATTGGTCTTGCCGTTTTGAAGATAAATGGTGCAGAGCTATTGCAGGCCACAGACGACGGGGCGTTTATGCATGTCCTCAAGAATTTCTTTGCCTCTCTAGATGACCCCATATACCCGAACGCAGAGACTGCTAAAGCCCGTAGTTTGACGAAATTCAATGAACTACTCTTGGTTGCATACCGCGATTTCCATATTGTCACCGACACAAGTATTCGTCAACTGCGTCAAACCCATCAGCTCAAGGTGGTGGCTGGCATTGAATCATTTACCAAACGATCCGCTATCCGAAATCTCGACGATAGTGCAAACTTGACCAAAGACGAATTAGGAGTCCTTTACGATAAATACTACAACGCCATCTACTACGACCAAAAACGTGGTGAACGAAGCGATGCACGTATGAACTATGTGACTTACGAAAGATTCATGGGAAGTGTAGCCAACTGGGCCAAGTTTACAGCCAGAGATCGTACAGCAGAACGCGAAGTTCAACTAGGCATTGGACAAAATTTCATGACTCGACTGTTCGAATATATTGACACCAAAAAAATGAATGGCCTCACGTTCCAAGACGTCGTGACCGGCATTGGCCACATTGTGCGCAATGGTCTCATGGAACAGATTGAATTCTTTTTCAATCTTCATGACAGTGACAAGGATGGCTATTTGAGCAAAGAGGAAGTGTTACAACTTTCGGAAACTCTATTATGGCTGTTCCGAGAAAAGGGCGAGGAAGGTGAACATCTCACAGGCGTCTCGGGATTTTTAAAGCGAGCCTACGAGTATCTGGAAGCCAAGCCGGATGAGGAAAGCTCCAACAACAAATACCTTTCATTAGGATCTTGCAGGTAAAGTCAAACATCGACGCTTTTACTTTTTTAAATGTTTATTTTTCTAACTGTGATCTGGTACGATAGAATGATTATATTGGCGGACGAGACGCTCGAAACGTTCTTTGATCATGAATTTGCGCAGTCTTTCCAGCTGACCGAAGCTCCGATAGAAAGGCAAAGCAGCCTTAGCCGCGAAATATTTGACAGTCTGTTTGCGGCTGGTTCAAGGTTTGCCTCCGGTCGAGGATCAAGACGTCCAGGGTTATCAAGAACCAGTTCCAAAGCTCCTTCCTCAAGTACCATCTCCAGTATTGCACCAGACAATCAAGTCTCAGACCCCAAGTCCGACAAGATTGGTAGTCCGAGTGAGGACAGCCAGGTGGTCCAAGCGACACCAACGCCCTCTACCGGTACACAAGAGGCGGTCCAAAAGGAGGACGACGCTGATGACGACGAAGATGAAGAATATGGAGACGATGTTTTGGAGGAAGTCGATCGATTGCTGGATGAATTTGAGAAGTCATAGTCATAACCCGTTTTCTTATATAGCTTACACCGCACGCTGTGCCTAGTTTTCCTTATTGTACCAAATACCTCGCAAAACTCCACACTATGGTTTTTTTTATGAAGCTTGACATCCCATATCTTTGTGGCAACCAAATAAAAAACAAAAATACAGTGGAATTTTGTTGCTAAGCGGTACAAACATCTCTTCACCGCACTGCGCAACCTGGTTTTTTGAGGATATCGCCTTATGCAATTTCTTGACGCTATCGAGTGCTGTAAGAAGAAGAATTTAAAGAGATCCTTGTGTCCATTTGTTATAATATATATATATATATATTGGTAGAGCTCTGCTGTTGATAGCCATGTTCTTGACAGTCGACCATAGCTTTCTTTAGAATGGAAGACTCCATGGAAAACAGTCCTTCCCGCAGTTTGCAATTTGTCGTTTTAGGGACACACGCACAAAAAGCTGGTTTTGGCAGGTTCAAACATTTTGTTGGCTACCTCAGCCTCAGCTTTGCTCTTTCCCAACTTCCCTTCCTCCACATTCTGAACACATTGAAGGGTTGATGAAAGCATCGCATTTGTCACCCAGGGTAGACCATCCTCACCCGGATTCCGTCCTCTTACCCCCCACCCCAACGTCACTTTACAACTACCCGTTATCCCCAGCTACCCCCGACCTACCGCCACCACTGCCACCTCCTCATGTGAATCTAAGCGCAAGCCAAAAGGAATCGTGGAATCGGTTGAATTCCAATTCCAATGCTGTGTATCATTCACCGCCAGTCCCTTCAAATAGAATCGAAAAATCACACTTTCCCGACTTCCGTTTACCGCCTCCTTCGCCCGTGCGGACAGGACAGGCCCCTTCACGTGGCCAGCAAGGTTGGGAACAGCAGTATGGTTTATATACCCCTCAAACTACTCAGCAGCACAATGGGCATCGGCAGTCGGCACCTTCAAACTACTTCCCAAGACAGCAGCAGTATGAAGTTCGGGGCTCTTTGCCCTCCGAGCGCTATGATCGACGTTCCCTTGTCATGCCAGGCGATAGACAACCTCAACTACCCAAAACTCGATCACAGCCCTATATAGCCCCGCCATACGACCGATATCAGAACGACTCTCAACGATCCAGCCTACCCAGCACTACTAGAACCTACCCCATTGCCAGTGTCCCTGAGCTTAAGTATTCAGACGTGCCGGCCATGAAGCGTAAGTCATGACTGAAAAACGAAGGTCTCATTTTTTTTATTTTTTTTGAAACATGATGGAGACTAACACCTTTACCAACTAGGCGATCATTCCCAGCATTTTGTGGATCAAAACCAAGTACTGATCAGTGTTCAGCCCAATAACCAAGAAAATACCTCACCGCCACCGCCCCTACCTCCACCGCATGTGCATGCAAAAAGTGAGGACCAAGCCGCCTCATCTTTGGAAGTTCTTAATTTAGCACAGAGGTCACAGTCTATCTCATACGGAACCATGTTCAATCAAGCCAAGCAAGATCGTGATCGTCATAAGGAGCATGAGCTTTACTTCAGTAAAGGGACTCCTTTGGTTTATCCGGCCTTGTTATCCCTTGTCGCCCAAGAATTTAAGCGACAGATTGAAATTGGCACTAGAATCAAGAATGGCGTAGAATACAAGAGTGTTTTTGACGGTAGGCAGGCTGTTAGCAAGTTGGCACTTATCATTTGCTCGAATAATCGACAGCAAGCACTCCGGCTGGGCCGTGCACTGGGAGCTCAAAAATTATTCAACGACGTTAGTTATGAGCATCGATTACTGGACTCTGAAAATGAAATCTACCAATTTCACGACAACGTTCTACATTCCTATAGAATGGACGATCCCGAAGTCAGTGATAAAGAGGAGATAGCGGATGAAAAGTATGAGGAGTCCGAAGCCTCTTTTGAAGAAGAGCAGCAGGAATCGCATATCACTGGCGTGTTCACTGAATTGTCCACTTGCTATTCACCCACTTGCTCTGGTAACAAGCCTTGTTACAGTAGATCTTGTCCCAAGCGCTTTGCACAGCATCCTATCGCCGAATCTCAATCAAAGTCGGCGCTTGGCCGATCTGTTAGCGCTTCGTTAACTCATACACCTGTAAGTTCAGAATGAACCATGCATGCAGTACGTGCTGACATAATCGGCTAACCATGTACGATCACTTTGTATAGCAACCACAGGAACTTTGGGTCAACCAAGTTTCCTCATACATTGTCGATAGCTTGACCAAACAAGATCGCAAGCGACAAGAAAACATTTTTGAACTAATCTATACTGAGAAAAATTTTGTGAACGATATTGAATATCTCTATCAGGTAAAATAGCCCTTTCCATCGCTATCGTTAGTCATTTCAAAGGTGGCCTGAACTCCTTTTCTGATTTATTTCTTTCTAGATGTGGATGGTACCGTTGTTGACCACCGAGGTCATTCCTACGTCTCGCCGAGTGAACTTTGTACAGTCCGTGTTTTCCAACATCACTACGATTTATGAGGTGAATTCGAGGCTTTTGAACGCTCTGCAACGCAGACAAAGCGAACACCCAGTGGTTTCTCAAATTGGCGATGTCATGCTGGACCATGTTGTCAATTTCGAGCCATTTGTGGAATACGGTGCTCGACAATATGGAGGGAAAATGGCATTTGAGCGGGAGAGAGCAACCAACTATGAGTTTGATGCCTTTGTCAAAGTAAGTTTGTCTGGCCAAAGATCACATCCGGTTTGGTAAAAAAAAAAAAAAAAATTAATTGCTGGTGGCCCGTTGCAGGAAGTTGAACGAAAGCCGGAATCTCGAAAGCTCGAAATCAACGGATACCTGACAAAGCCAACCACAAGGCTTGGTCGATATAATTTGCTATTGGGCGAGATCCTCAAGCACACTCCTGAAGGTCACTCGGATTGCGAGTTAATTCGAAAAGCAATGGATACAATTACTGGTTATTTGCGCAGATTGAACAGCGAGTCGGGTAATGCTAAGAACAAATTTGACTTGAAACAATTACACGACAATTTGAGTTTTAAGAATAAGTCGGATGAAATGGTAAGCATCCTATCGCTTGCCGTGCCGTTGAACCAAGCTGAAGGCTAACTCTTTTGTAATAGGACCTTGACTTGCTAGCGGAAGAACGGTTCATCATCAAGCAGGGCCCGCTTAAGAAAACAGCCGCTCTTGATTCATCGGATTATCAGCTTATACTCTTGGACAACTACCTCTTGATCACGAAACACAAAGTTTTGAGTTTTGAGGAGCATTATACTATTCAACGGCGGGTTCGTATTGATGTCTCTTTATTTTTTTCCTAATTTATTTGCCTGCAGTCGACATCCATCTCTGTACAAATTAAAAAGTCATGACACTCATCTCTTCTCCCCCTCTACAGCCCATTCCCTTGGACTTGCTTGTTGTAGGTGTTCCAGAGCAACTTAGGATTAGGCGGGCCAGTTCTATTTTGCCCTATGCACGGCCAGGATCGAATATTCAGCATAATATGACTTACACAACTCCAGGGCGACCGCTTGCTGGCGATCTCAATACCTCCAATGGATGGACTGGAGGCAAAGGAGGGTACCCGATATCGTTCCATCATATTGGCCGAAAGGGATCCGGCCACTTCACTTTGTATGCTGCAACACTAGCTGCAAGGAGACCATGGATCGACAAGATTGAAAAGCAGCAACTGGCTCTGACGAAAAATCGACAAATATTTGAACTAGTGACCATTTGTGATCGACTCTTTTCTCTCACCAACCGAGTGAACCATACTATCTCATTCGACAATGGGCGCTACTTCCTCCTGGCCGCCGATCAGGGCGTTTATCTCGGTAGAACAGGCGACATTGCCCCGCCTAGACGAATCCTTCATCTTGATCATTGTACCCAGATTCAAGTCATTGAAGAGACGTTTACCCTGCTGGTGGTGGCAGACAGAGTTCTCTGGGAATTTCCCTTTGATATTTTGCACACAAAGACAGGAGAAAAGCCCGACGCTGGCCATAAGCTCAGACAGCATACCCCTTTTATATTTGTTGGCGAATGTCTCAACAAAAAGCTTATCTGTATACCCAAATCATCGTCCCTTAATTCTTATGTCTCTACTTATGAACCAACTTTGCTTGGTGACACCAAAAAGAAATCTGCCTTTGGACGCAAAAAGGCTTACAACGAGATTGGCCTCAAGTTCTTCAAGGAAATCTATATTCCTGGTGAAGCTTGGTCGGTGGATCTGAGTGCAACCAAAATGTTTATCACCTGTCAACGCGGCGTTCAATTGGTCGACATGAGAACAACAAATACCCAAGGTACTACTCTCCGCTTATAGCTTGTTGATGGCTACTTGGATTTTTAACCGTTCTTTTCTGTTTAGCTCTACTGGATCCCAATGATCCTGACCTTGGCTTTATCATAGATCGCGAAATGCCCGACTCTGTGCTGAACATTCGCCAGGGTGTAAAGCATATCTGTACCTACAGAATTGAATCAAATGAGCACCTTGTATGCTATGATGGTAAGTGGTGTTCTATGAAGTGTTTTGCTTGTAGAGGATCCGACTCACCAAACCGTGACTGTAGAATATGCCTTTTACATTGATGGAAAAGGTCGCAGAAAGAGGTCTGGTTTCCTTATAGAATGGGAAGGTCAACCAGAGTCTTTTGCTTTCTCGTACCCCTATGTCCTTGCCTTTGAACCGAATTTCATAGAGATACGTCACATGCTCACTGTAAGTATCATTTTTCTTTTTGATGACGCTATTTGGCTCATACACTAATTGCAATCAAATCAGGGGGCATTGGAACAAATCATCTCTGGCATTGATATCCAATCCTTGTCACCGGCGTTGAAAAACGGAACTATCCGGGGAGCCATGACGGACGCTTCGAATGATGTTTATCAGGTCTTATTCGAGCTCAAGTGTCTCGTCCAACCTCAACCCAAACCTGCACCGTCTCATCTACATACACTGGCCTATCGACACCAAAACCAATCTACTGAACAACCGCCAACGCATCATACTTGGCACCCCTCCCGTAATACGCATATGTAATAATTCGTCTCCCTTTTTTCGTAGAATTGTTTCCCACGCTACCCTCGTCAATACTTGTAAAAAAAAAAATATAGTCATATATCATCACAGCTTGAACATAAATGATATGCTCGATATTTTATCCTTGTGGTGTCTAGGCATGTCATGTTTGGGGATTACTATGCGGTGGGTTTCAAGAGTGGACCAGTAAAAATTCAAGCGTACAGTATAAATAAAAACAGTATCTTGAGTGAGGGAACCAATCCTGGTGGGTGAATTTAAAGATCACACCATAAGCAGCTGATAAGTCTAAAGGGTGCTGAGAGATCGCCTCGCATGCAGTCCCGTGAGTCAGTCAGATGGCCAAAATTGGGGGAAGATAAGACTCATGACGGGCCAGGCAAGAACTCCTTTAAAAGCTCAGCGCACGTCTTCTCATACAAACAATTGTTCTTTTTATTATGAAGTTGTCTCTACTCACCTCAGCTCTTTTGTTGGCTGGATATGCCGCCGCCGCTCCTTTCCATACCACATCTCCCACCCTGGCTCCTTTGTACACTAGCACAGAAACAGATACCATCCCAGAATCATATATTGTTGTATTGAAGGACCATGTTGACGAAGCAAGAGCTGCTGCCCATTGCGGCTGGGTCAACTCTTTCCATAATGATGATGCTGTGGCTACTTCTCTCCTAGACCCAACCGTCGCAGCTGGTATCAAGCACACGTTTAATCTTCCCACCGTTGCTGGCTACACCGGAAAGTTCAGCGACCTCACACTTGAACGCATTCGTTCGTCTCCTGATGTAGGTATCCTTTCTTTTACCGTACTATGGTGTTTTGGACCTTTTTCATTTACCTTGAGGTTCAATAGGTTGCCTATGTCGAGCGGGACTCTATGGTCTATGCCTCTGAGCTTCAACGAAATGCGCCATGGGGCTTGGCCCGTATCTCTCACAGGGAACCTTTGAGTTTGAAAACATTCTCAAAGTACTCATATGACCCAGAGGGCGGTGAAGGAGTTAAGGTTTATGTTATCGACACCGGTATCAATGTGGAGCATGTTGACTTTAACGGTCGTGCTACATGGGGTGCCACTATTCCCGATAACGATGAGGACGAAGACGGTAATGGGCACGGTTCTCACTGCGCTGGTACAATTGCTGGCAAACGGTACGGCGTTGCAAAGAAGGCTAACCCAGTGGCTGTCAAGGTGCTTCGCAGTAGTGGCTCAGGTACCATGTCTGACGTAGTCAAGGGCGTTGATTGGTCAGTGGAACAACATAAGCTGGATGAGTCTAAAGCCGCCAAGGCTGGTAAGAAATACAAGGGTGCTGTTGCCAACATGAGTCTTGGTGGTGGCAAGTCAAGAGCTTTGGATGCTGCCGTCGATGGGGTAAGTGATCATTCCTTCATCTCTCTCCAGTGTCTTATTTTATGTTTATGAACCAATTTCGTCGTCTTGTTAGGCTGTGGAAGAAGGCGTTTTCTTTGCCGTCGCTGCTGGTAATGATAACCGTGATGCCTGTGACTACTCTCCAGCTGCATCAGCAAATGCTCTTACTGTGGGTGCTTCCACCGTGGATGACGATCGCGCGTACTTCTCAAACTACGGCAAGTGCGTTGACGTATTTGCTCCTGGTCTCAACATCCAAAGTATCTACAGAGGTAGTAAATACGCTACTGCCACTTTGAGTGGTACCTCCATGGCATCGTACGTATATTCACAGTAAAACCACCCCCACCCTGCTCCTAAGCCGAAACATGTGTTAACATCCTTCATCTCTTAGTCCTCATGTTGCCGGTCTTGCAGCTTACTTCCTCAGCTTGAGTGAGGTTGAGTTGACGGCCAAGGAACTCAAGGAGAAGATTCTCGAATTAGCCACCGAGGGTGTGTTCGAATCACTTCCCAAGGACACTCCAAACTTGCTCATTTTCAATGATGCCACCACTGACGAGGAAGATCAATTGTACAAGTAATAGAGAACCCGAACAAGTTGGCCTAATATTACCACAATACTGCTACTCGTACAAGTTACCCATATATAAAGAAAGATGTTCCCATCCTATAAGCAAAGCCACCTTTTTCCTTTACTCAATCCACCCACCCTTTCTCGTATCTTTTGCAATGACCATTATCATGGTTTCCAATTTGTTTTTCTGAAATTGTTTATATATACAATGTTGTTCAAATAGCATTCACATGCCTATAAGTCTATTACAGTTTGTCGACGAGAGAATCCACCATGGCTTTGCATTGAGCCTCACTGAGATATTCAGAGTTTTTGATGGCATTGGCAAGAAGAATGGTATATTTTGGTCCTTCAGAGTTGACCCATATCCGTCCGTTCATACCGACTGCAGTTTCGAATGGAAAATGTTCTCCTAAGAAGCTAAGAATCGGTGTTTCAGGGTTGAGCAGCCTAGTTTGACAAAAGGGAGATGGTACGAATTAGTATGACATTCATGTTTGCCGTCAGAATAAAGTAGTAATATTACTGTACCTTCGGCAAAGTCCAAGTGAACATTTGATCACAAAACCACCTTTCAGCTCTCCATATCCGTCTGCTTTTCCTGTGGACGGGTTGAAGCATTGAAGCTCGGCTTCCATATCCTTGTTAGCGAGAATGACTCTGGCATAGACCAAAGTTCCAGGTATCAAATTTGGCTTGTTCTTCTTCGTTGCTCCTTCAAAAGCAAGAATAGGAAGAATGGCAGATTGGGCTGCTCCAATGTCCACACGATAGTACTCTGCAAGTCGCGCAACGACGATACCAATAATGGATTCTCCCGTGGCCGCAACGTACTAGATCACAAATGCTGTGCATTAGAACATAGAAGTAGGCACAAATGCGTACTAATGTTGGCACTTACTCGTCGCTGATTACTTTCTAACCACCATTTGTTTCCAGTGTCTTGATGCTTCAACACGCCAGCCTTCATCGACACGATATCTTCTTGGACTTGGGTCAGGCCGGGTCCCAGACGAACAACTGGGGCTTCATCGTCCACTTCCATTTGAGACTTGTCATTCTCATCGGCTGCCGGTATTAAATCGCCAGGAAGAACAACTTTAAGTTCGGATGGCATTTTCAACTAGATCTAGGAATTACGATTTGAAAATAATAAAAAAAATTATTGTAAGCGTTTTGCTTCCCAAAATTTCAGTCGCCTCGTTGGAAAGTGACCGCCTTTCTCGGGTTCCTCTTTACCGCCGAACACCATGGACAATGTTGCTCGTCCATGCGAGACATTTCCTTCTGCTCCAAACTGGTTTGGTGCTGCCGTATCCGCCTTCTGCAGTCCCCTTGAGCTGTATGTCTATGCTTCCAGGAATAGGATTATTGCTCTCAACTCAAACACACTCCGAGTACAGAACTCCTTCATAGCCTCTCAGCATAAGCTGCATGCAATCGCAATACACGGTACGATCTGCGCCACGACAGGACAGGACAAAGCTGTTCGATGCTGGAACTTGGATAACTGTAAATTAGAAAACGGCCATCTTCGCCACCAGGTAACGAATTGATCTATGTGATATCAGATCTTGACATGTGAAGCTAATATCCGAACCAGGCAGAAGTCAATGCTCTCTGTTGGGCGAAAAAAGGCACTGTATTGATATCAGGTATGTAGATTACTAGGTTATTTTTTTTCAAGTGTTCATTATTATCGGCATGGAGTATTTAAAGTTTGTAACGATCCATCCTTTATAGGTGACAAACATGGCCAGTTATCTATCTGGGATAGATCTCAGGATGTCATTGCGTCTAAAGTTCACATCAACAACACAATTCGAATAATCGGTCAGACAGTGATTGAAGAGGAAGATATAATAGCTGTTGGGTAGGTTAGGCAGAGGATGAACGTAATTTGCCCTTGGATGGTACTAAATCGTTCTTGATTTAGGTATGCCAATGGTATGATTATCGTTGGCAAGCTAAACAGTTTGCAGCAATTTGAAATACTATACCGACTGGAACACCAGATTGACGAAATTCAATCATTACGATGGCAACATACTCAACCATTCGAGCAAAACACTAACTGGCCGAAGCTGGCTTCCGGATCTAGGGATGGATCTCTCGTGATTTGGGATGTACCAAACGAGGACGTCCGTCTAAAAGTGTCACCTCCCAAAGACAAACAGATGACAAACAATCAACAGTCGCGCGTTTTCACAGTGGTAGCGTGGTCCACTATATTACCTCAGCGTCTCTTCTATTCTTCCTTGAAGTAAGTACGCATGATTGAAGATACCAACATCCATCTACAATATCTCACCCTTCTTTCTAGTGGGGACATAATTTACATAGACATAGACAAAGCTGTACCCAAGAGCAACAAATACAAAAGGTTTACTGAACTGCACTCAAGATCTGTATTTGGGATTGACATAGTGGATGACGGGCGGTTTGCCATCTCGCATTCTATGGATAGATCGGTAAGTCTGTGATATCGATCATGATTACGCCTTTATTTCTTTCTCCAATCTTTTTCTCTACCTCCAGGTTGTGAAGTGGGATACAACTCATATAAAGAAAGAGTTTGCAATCAGAACGATGGGAGGAATACCTTACTCGATGGATATCAGCAAAGAAGATGTAACGAAAATGGCAGTTGCCCTGAGTGACAGTAACATCAAAATATGGAATGTGCCAATATCCAAGGATGCATTTTCTAGCCTTTCGAATGCTGGAGATTTATACCGCTCTGAAAACATCTGGAAGGGTTTGAAGGGGAAAATTACAAAGGCAAGTATACGCAGCGTGTGTGGCCGCTGGAAATAAAGTCGCTAATCCTCCCTTCGTTTTACAGCTCAAATGGCACCCACAAAATGAAGGTTCGCTTGTGTTTGGTACGGAGCACGGATCTGTGAGCTTGATTGACACGTACAGTGGCAAAACTACATCTTTCAAGTCATATCACAAGGGAACTGTATACTCCTTGGACTGGGTAACGTCCTCAGACGCATTTACGCTAGCTTTGCAAGGAAATGGTTCATCCCAAGGACCTTGGGTGTTAAGCTGTGATGGCCGCTCCGTCTACGTCCACGACTCCATGAAGCCTTCTAAGCCTGCTGTCAATATCGATGACGCCTTCAGGGAACAAAACTCTGTTTGGATACAGTCTGTTCAGGTATATATTTCAACGACTTTGTATATTTGGCTGGTAGGCATTGACCATTATTTTTTAATAGGAGAAAGGAATATCACGGTGTGATGTTGCAGTGGATAACGATACTGAAATGCTAGCGCTGGGTAACACTGATGGATCCATTGAAGTGTACAGCTTGAGCAATTTAAAACTTTTGTATACGGCTAACAATCAAACAAAGACAATTAATTGTATGGCTTGGAAACCCAAGAAAGGTATGTCATAGACTCAATGCCCTGTGCTTCTCCATGATTGAAATTCACCACTGACTTTCATCTAGATGGCCAGCATAGTTATTTAGCGACTGGCTCTGCTGACACTACTATCTGCGCGCATTACTTGGGCAAGGCAGACAACATCAACAACCTACAAGGTACGTCTAGTCAAGATATCAAACCATACATTCCATTTTACTGACTTTTTGCACTCCTTGAATAGATATCCCGCTCCCGGCCACTACCTTTGTGCAGGTCTTCAAGGGCCATTTGGAAGGGATCACAGATATTACCTGGCAACCAGGTGAAAATGAAAATAAGCTTGCATCCTCTTCTAGCGACGGAAATATCCTGGTAAGTGTGCACAATACTGCAGAAGAAGGCAAACGACTTGGAGGCTCATCGATACCCCTGTTTTCAGATTTGGGATCTTGATCGCGAACGACCACTCAATTGTATACCCAGTTTTATACGTGTTTTATCCTTGTGCTGGAGCCCAACTATACCCTCCACCTTATTTTCTGGTAACGAAGACCACTGCATTCATGTTTGGAAAACGGATGAACTACGCGTTATGGAGGGTAAGAACATGGTAGTACATTTTGTAGGTCGCATACTGGTACTCAAATATCTTCTTTCTCAAGAAAATGAGCAGGTCATCAAAAAGTCCATAAATAGCGTCAATTGGAATCGAAAAATGATTGCAAAGCCATCGAAAAATGGCACTGTAAATGCATCTGAGGTGCGCGACGTCAAATCAGTTCCTGCAAAACGGACAGCCGATCAACAGCAATCTGGACGAGTTACTGCCAATGCAAGAAAGAAGGCAAAAGGTAATGCTGAGAATGGAATTTTCACTCGTTTAGAGGCATCAATACAAAATGCAAGTCGTATCAGTACGTGCTACGAATGTTTGAAAATTGCCGCTGTGTGCGGGAACTGGGAATCAATCGTGGAAGACATGGAGAAGAAAGCGCTTGATAGGCTTGGGAATTTGGACACGATAAAGACGAAAGAGACATTGGACGCCTGTATGAAGCAAAGCGACTTAGATACTGCTGGCGACCCATTGTTTTCAGCTCTGTTTGAGAGTAAAAATCGAGTGCGGGACATGATGGATGAAGAAGGTAGGACGGCTTAAATGAAACCTTTGTTGCATTTATTGATCGGTTTTGACCAATGTCTTGCAAATAGTTGATACATATAACAAAACCAACACCGGCAAGCAAATATCTGGTGTCACCGATGTAACATCCAAAGCATCATTCGACCCCAGAATACTTCTCGATGTCATGCGCAACACGAGCGAATCCATTGATGCAAGTGACAGCCGCAACACCATGGTCACTACTGAAGACTGGGTAGCACTGGCACTTGCCCCGATGTGTAGGTGGATTACTCTATGACGATTATTTGTAAAATGGATAACTAATGTGTGTTTTGTATCAACAGTCAGTAGGGAGTTGTGGGAAGAAAAAGTTGTAAGGTTAGCTGCCAAACTGGACATGACCAACAACCCGCATGGGGCTGTGGTCTGCTACCTTGCTGCGTTTCAAGTATATCCAGCCATAGACGTTTATCGACGAGCCAAACTGTACAAGTAAGGATATGTTTCACATAACAATGGAGGTTTATTCGTTACTAAACACTGTACTTGTAGAGAGGCCATAGCCCTAGCTAAATTACGTTTACCGGAAGGCAGTGACATTATTAGCGAGCTTTTTAACGAATGGGGGGCTTACCTAGAAACCGTATCTCAGTACGAATTTGCCGCAAAATGGTATGATATCGCACTCCTGCTTTGGCTGATCTTCCATGTAACTCAGCTAACTCTTTGTCCTCAGCTACTTACAATCGAAACGAGCAGGCTATGGACTCAATGCACTCAACGCTCTTGCACGTCCTAATGATGCTGTTGCTCTGTACTGGTCCGCTACCATTGCTTATGCCTTACATGATTCGTCGGCTTCCGAGCGGTTCAATTTGTGGATAGCCGAGTTGGAAAGACAAACCTCAGAGTCAACGAAAGAATAAACACTTTTTGATTCGAAAACATTGCCTTTTACGGACGAAGGTTTCCATAACACAACACATCCAACTAAAATCATCACTCTTGGCTTTTCTTTTTTTTCTTCTTGTACAAACTTTTTTATCTTACATAAACTGGGAAAGAAACACTGGACGGAATAGTTGAAATAGATACGGCCGCTCAGCTCGGTCATGAACTCCAACCCATTGTCATTGTCGAATGTACTCGATTCGCTCCCGCTCCCATTGTGGTTGTTCGGCGGGAATCTACACCTGATGGTCAACCGCCAGTCATCATAGGTAATGGTGCCTCGCGAGCCTGGGTGCCTGGAATAAACTGAGAAAATTAACTTGAAACATTTATTGTCCAGTGAGAGGAGAAGGACTCCCGAACAAAAACCCGGTCATATTGGATCGACGACGTAACAAACTCAAACCGATCATCATCATTGACCAACGAGAGGATATGATGTTTTTCGATGGCCCTCCTGGAGATATGATGATGGGAAATCAGCCTCCCATCCTGGATGAAGCGGGAAACCCCATCATGGGCATACCCCAAGGGATGGGCTTTGGTGATATGGATGGAAATGGTGGCCTCCCAGGGATGCAAGGCATGCCAGAGCCCACGCCAACGCCAGGAATGAATAACTCAAATTTCCCTCGATCAAGCTACTTGCGACGAAAACCACTACGGGTGTTTCCTGCTTTCATGGACGGTGACGATTCTATCACTATTGGCCATCCACCGTCTGATTCCGGCAGCACCACATCTTCGTTATCCGATTATTCCAACGAAAACATATATCCCCCTCAATACCATTCAAATTTAGCACCCATACCTGAATCTTACAATCAAATGGAACCCAACATGGAATTGAACGGCAATAGGAGAGTGAGGTTTGACGAAGGTCCTCCACAACAACATGTATATGAGCGTGAGCAGTCAGATGACGAAGGCGCTTACGATGAACCGTATGAGCATTATATGCCTGCTCCAGGCGGTAACAACATGCCTCCACCACCAAATTGGAACTACCCTCCAGAGCAAGACAACAGTATGCATATGCCGCAACCCATGCCGCAACCCATGCAACAACGTGCCAGCTTTGATCCAAGCTGGAACCGACCGGTCGTATGGAATGATGAGCCACAGCAGTTGCCCAATGGTAACTGGCCCATGCCGAAACCACGGTGGCAGCTCAATCATGCTGCAGTATAATGTCTATTTCATCCTTTGTATTCAATGTTGTTGTTTTTTTTCTTCGCTATATATCATAATTCACATGGTGGTTATTTTTTGGGACTGTACAATTTTGTTGGACACTAGCTTCATCAATCAGGCTGCTTACTTTTTGCACTGTGTTGTTTACTAAAATATAAATACATATATATTATAGAAATTGATTATTTTATATCATTTGGATCTATTGCGAGGGGGTTGCGTTGGAGCAAGACATTCATTACTTCTTGTAACGAAGCGCGGCTGGAAGGGGTGCTTTGGAAAATTGACTGAGCACGTGATTATTATTTTTGGTGCCAGAATTGCCAGCCCAGGATATTAGCCTCCATCAACGCCGAAATCGAAGTCTCCCTCTTTTCTAATCCCAATGGCTCCAGGTACGATATCACTGCGATGAATCTCGTAATAGACGACGGATGGATGAGCTTCATGGACAGATGGATGATGTATGATGGATGGCTTTTGCGAAACTCGATAACGTCTTTTCAAGCACGATTCTGCCCACTAAAGCCAAACTCGACATTATTGTCAGCCCACTGACATTTTACAACATTACCACGATATTGGGTGGCTACACTCCAGTAGCCAACAGTGTTACTCGAAACGACTACAATTTCGAAGCCATAACTTCGACTCGACCATGCGTTCGGCAATCAATCGTTATTTTTTTTTTTAAACATTGAGCATGTTTTGGCGAAAAAAAATAATCCTCTTCCATTCGTCCGTCCGCTCGTTTTATTACTTGTCCCCTTGTTTCTTGTTTCCAGCAATTCACTAATGAGCACACTCGTTTTCTCATCTCACAGTTGCTAAGAACAAGGCTCTCAATGCCAAGAAGGCTGCCCTTAAGGGTACCCAAGGCAAGGCTCAACGCAAGGTCCGCACCACCACCACCTTCCACTTGCCCAAGACTCTCAAGCTTGCTCGTGTTCCCAAGTACAGCCGCAAGTCCATCCCCCACGCTCCCCGCATGGACCAGTACCGCGTCATCCGTCAGCCTCTTAACACTGAGACTGCCATGAAGAAGCTTGAGGATGATAACACCCTTGTCTTCCTCGTTGATGTCAAGGCCAACAAGAGACAAATCAAGGATGCTGTCAAGAAGCTCTATGATGTTGAAGCCGCCAAGATCAACACCCTCATCAGGTATGCCTTGCTTTCATGTGTATCTATCACCTGAAGAGACATAACTAATCTTATTTTCGAATCTTAGACCCGATGGTCAGAAGAAGGCTTATGTTCGTTTGACTGCTGATGCCGATGCTCTTGATGTTGCCAACAAGATTGGATTCATCTAAAGCACTCGCCTTTTGTTGAATACTTGTCATAATACTTCCGCACTTGCAATAAAAAAAACAAGAATGCTTTAGAGAACCCATTTGGGCTCTGTAAAGAGGCTGGGTTCCATTTGCAACTACTCATTCAGTTGATGTTCAAAATAATGATTTAACGGTGAAATAAGTGTATCATACGTGAAGGCCTATACGTATATTGGTGCTGATTATGTAGCTCATGAATGCAATGTAGTTAAGAAAAGTGTAACGGCCATTATCGCTGTTACTTGAATGTATACAACTCGACGTTTCTAACACTACTCGACCCATTGCATTTACTCCATCCACGTTAAAATATGATAGATTTAGGATATTAGACCGATAAACGTCTTTTTATAATTTTATTTTTGTGAAAGAAAACAAAACTTTTTAACGGGTCTTGAAGTCTGAAAATTCATCAATGTATTAGCGACATGGTGCAGTGGTATATTATAGATCACATAGAATGAATGGTCAACTTACAGTCCAAAAGAACGTTCATGGCCTCGGACTCTTCACCGAAGTCCTTGACAACGACGCAGGAGCAAGCAACAACCTTACGGGCGTTACCCTCACGGTCGATCTTGCAGAGACCGGCCCATTCACCGAGCTTCTTAGCATCGGAGACCTTGATCAAGTTGATGTTGTGCTCAGCGCAAAGAGCCTCAACGAGCTTGATGTACTCCTTCTCAGTGCAGGTCTCAACGAGGACAGCAAGGTGAGCTTGACGTCTGAGGGTGAAGGGATGAGTTACAGAAATTGGCAAAGATTGCAGTGGCTCTTGTTTGCATGTAATTACCTGTCGAGAGCCTTGGCGGCTTCACGGAGACCACGGGCAAGACCATCGTGGACCAAAGCGCGACGAAGAACTTCCTGGAGAGCCTCTTCAACGGACATTTGTCCTTGGGTGGCATCAGCAGCAACCTCGATTTCTTGGGCGTCAACAGCAACGTGTTCTTCCTCAGCAGACATTTCTGAATGACGGTAATTAGGAGTCAGTAAATTTTTCTTTTGGGAATGCTTCGAATTGCAGTGCTGGCGAACCATGTCTCGTTCCATCCATCCATCTAATAGATGCATCGATCATGGATGGATTGCTGTGATATTCGCTTGCTGTTGCATATAAAGATACTCACTTGTAATAAAAGAGGAGGAACATCAGAATGCGACAATGTGCAAAATCTATTTGCGCAAAATTGAAACTCAGTGCCGCTTTTGCAACTTCGGCAGGATGTTCCAACTCATACCAGGTTCCAAGCTATTCTGTAATTTGGTTCATGAGATAAGGGGAATCCGTTACTTAATATTAGTGCTTGAGTTGAGTAAGCAAATGAGTTTTTTGGTATTGCTTCTTGACCTCTGGTAAAATAGGCTGATTAGATGCTTCAATATAACAGGAGGCTACAAGCCTCTGACCTTCGTATCATACTGACCTCGAACAAAAATTCGAAGCTTTATTCAAAACTTCATTCAAATCATCATTCAAGTGCACGAAAATTTACAGTCTAATCACATGTATACCAAATATATCAAATTTACTCAGGCCGCGAAAATCATACAAAACAGTATAACCCCAAAGTCAGATTTTAACAAGTATTCTAGAGGAGCATGAGAGCAGACTCGCAAACACTTAATTCTCATTTGAGGAATACGGATGCGAATGGTGATAACGACTACTCTTTACTACATAAAACACTCAACTTATAGTTCACTGGCGTATGAAGATATTTTGTCACTCACTGTACTTCATAGAGTAAACTTACATATCTCGACACGGCTACTCCATGAACCTTGTGTATGATATTATGTGTTCGCCATAGTGCTGTATAAGTTGTCATCCTATGGATTATGCACATTTCCAGTCTCAGCTCTGACTAGGCTTTAAATAATTGATACATATTGCTTCAAGCAGTCGATCGATGTTAAGCCCGTAACACAATTGGATCACTGGTATGGCCTTTGATTCAGGGCTAATAGGGTCAATTTTTTTTGGTGGCGTAACTGCTCAGGGTCGGCGCACATCCATCGAATGGTTTGGTTTGAGTTTGTATGACCTTTCGTGACTGCAGAGGGCATACATGGTTAGAACCTATGGAAACCCTCCCTCGGCCGTAGGTCGCTAACTTATCCTTCGGGAACAACGCTTTGTAAAGAATGCTCGTTCCGTCAAGAAATGAGCAGAATCCGTTTTATGTATCAATTGAATTTGCCTCAGGTACATATTGTCTCGGGTTCGTCGGACATGATTGGACCCGTTCAGAAGAAACGACTGAGTCTGTTCGCTCGTGCGGACTACATTTTGCTAATAGTCCAATGAAAATTCGAGTATATTGCGTGCTAACATTCTCTCTGTTGCAAGCCAAAAAAAATACTGTTGATGTTTCTGGCATTGCCGGTGGGCCGGAAGAAGTTCTGTCTGCACCTAGATATATTTGTCAGGACACTGTGTGAAAACAGTGCCATCAGATGATAAACAAAGATAGCCTAAAAACTGCTGTAATACTTAGCCTTGATACAAGCAATACGATGAGCACCTCTTTGTGAACTGAACTGATCTGAGCGGTATAATAAATACAAATTGTTCAAAATGATTCCCCGAGACCAAATCTGACAGCTGTTGTT
Organism: Umbelopsis ramanniana AG; assembly: GCF_025399195.1. Taxonomy (NCBI): domain Eukaryota; kingdom Fungi; phylum Mucoromycota; class Umbelopsidomycetes; order Umbelopsidales; family Umbelopsidaceae; genus Umbelopsis; species Umbelopsis ramanniana. The sequence continues at coordinate 135,823 of NW_026252122.1, forward strand.
GGGAGAGCATATCAACAATGAGGAAAATTGCGACATCGTTGCTCAAACTGTCGCCGATTTAATTATAATTTTTTTTTTACTTACAATTTGTCACCTTTGGCTAGCATATAAGCTTACCGCCGGCAAGAGCTTTTTTCAACTTCTTTCTTCTTAATCTCACTTTTACATGGAGAAGAGCGAATTTGCTGATGAAAAGCCTCCTCAGCTTTCTGAGGACGGCTTTGATCGCTCCTCTGATCTGGAAAAGACCTCTAACCACAGCATCGAAGATTCTCCTATTGAGGAAGTGCGCGCAAGTGTGCCACCAACCGATGATACCACACTTCCTACCGCCACCTTTCGCGCATGGTTCTGGGGTATTGTGTTTTCAGCAGCCATTTCATTCAGTAACCAGGTATGCTTTGCTATGCGATCTGTGACTAGTTCCGACCTTGATTCTAATCAAAGTCTCTTTATAGTTCTTTTGGTTCCGTAAGAACCCTCTTACTATCAAGGTCCTCGTCGTTCAATTGCTCGCATACCCAGCTGGCCGTTTGACGGCAGCTATCATGCCTAACTGGCAATGGACTCTATTCGGACGCACCTTTTCACTGAACAGCGGGCCTTTCAATGTCAAGGAACACGTTCTCATCACCGTCATGGCCAACGCCGCAGCCACCTCTTTTGATGCCATTGATATCATTGTCGTGCAAAAGCTTTATTACGATCAGTCATGGGGATTCGGAGGCGGTATTTTGTTGGTTTTGACCACTAGTATTTTGGGTTTTGCCTTCGCCGGTATGACCAGACGATTCTTGGTCCGCCCTGCCTCTATGGTCTGGCCCATCAATTTGGTCAACGCTACTCTCTTCCACACATTGCATCGTGAAGTCCCCAAGGCTGTTCGTGATGCTGAAAAGGCTGTTCGTGGATTGTCATGGTCTCGTAACAAGATGTTCCTAGTGTGCTTTGTCTTCTCTTTCTGCTGGTACTTCTTGCCTGGATACATGATGCCTATTCTCACATCCATCTCTTGGATCTGCTGGACCAACAAGAACTCAGTCTTGGTTTCTCAAATCGGTAGTGGCATGAATGGCCTTGGTGTTTTGAGTTTCACCCTGGATTGGAGTACCATGACCGCTTGGCTTCCCAGTCCTTTGGCCATTCCATGGGTGGTCCAAGCTAATATGTTGGCCGGATTTGTTGCCTTTGTATACATCATTGTTCCCGCTGTGTATTACACAGACTCATTCGACAGCAAAATGTTTCCCATTTACAACACCAACCAGTACGACCAATGGGGTGGCAAGTACAACCGTTCCAGAATTCTTACACCTGAGCAATACCTCAACGAAGCAGCTTATGAAGATTATTCACCTGTGCGCATCACTGGATTTTTCGCAATCTGTTATGGACAAGGTCTACTTGCCCTTGGAGCTATTGTCACGCACACTGTTTTGTATAACGGCAAAGATGTCTTGGCTCGTCTCCGCTCCGCCAAGCAAGCCAACGACGATATTCACGCTCGTTTGATGGATGAATATGAAGAAGTGCCCGACTGGTGGTATCTTGTCCTCTTTGTCATCATGTTGGCTCTTTCATTCGTCACCATCATTTTGTGGCCATCCGATATGCCATGGTGGGCTTTGATCATCGCTATCATTCTCGCTTTCATCTGGCTTATCCCTATCGGTATCGTTACTGCCATCACTTCACAACAACCCACCATCTCCATGATTACAGAATGGGTTTATGGTGCTATGAGACCTGGTCATCCCATTGGCAACATGATCTTCAAGACTTATGGTTATCTCGTGTGCAAACAAGCTCTTTTGTTTGCCCAGGATCTAAAGCTTGGTCATTACATGAAGATCCCTCCCCGTGAAATGTTTATCTTCCAAATTATCGGTACCATCATTGCATCCTTCGTCTCACTCGGCACCACGCAGTATCTTATGGACACCATCGCCAACATCTGTACTCCTTCAGCTTATCCTTTCACTTGTCCCAACGCCAGTTTGTTTGGAGCCAGTTCCGTCATTTGGGGTTTGATCGGACCAGGAAAGTTTTTCGAAGCCGGAACTCTCTACAACCCAATCGCCTACTTCCTTTTGATTGGTTTCTTGCTTCCTATTCCATTCTACTTCCTTGCTCGCAAATATCCCAACTCTTGGGTTGCAAAGATCAACATCCCAGTTGTATGCCTTGGTTTGGGACCTTATCCCCCTGCCCCAACCGCTCTCATGTCAACATGGGTCGCCCTAGGCTTTGTGTTCAACTTTTATATCAAGAAGAACTTCAAAGCATGGTGGTCAAAGTATAACTATGTTATCTCTGCTGCAATGGATTCTGGTGTTGCTATCTGTGCCATCGTTCTGTTCTTTGCTCTCCAAAACAACAACATTGAATTCCCAACTTGGTGGGGTAACAACCCTGACTCAATAGATCAATGCCCATTGGCAACGGCTAACTGGTCTGGCGTGGACGTGTACGCCTAAATGACTGGAAAGTCCTACCTAAAAAGTCCTATATACTTATTACGTTTGTAGATAATACCTCCATATTACAGATCATACTGTACAATAAATATCATATAATATTACATCAATCACATTCATTTCATTGTGCCCGATGTGGAACATTTTCAAATATTGAAAAGAACTTGTCGGTGACAGTGAGCACAATCTTCCCTTGACAGATACCATTTTTTAAAGGTTCGTGAGTTTCTTTAGATTGGCAAAACATCGTCAGCTTTCCAATCAAGGTCATCCATCGATATTACACAACGGACAGCTCAACATACTGTACAAACACAACACATCACAAAATATACTGCAAAGAATTTCATATTTTATTGTGCAAGATGTGGCTATACTACTGGAAAGAACTGTCGGTGACAGTGAGTACGATCTTTCCGATGGATTTACCATTTTCCAAAGTCTCATGGGCTTCTCTCAAGTTGGCAACTGATAGGTCGTCATACGTTTTCGTATCAAGGCGTTTAAGGGTACCGTTGTCAATAAGGTCAGCGATTTTGTCCAAGATAAGACCTTGCGACAAGACATCGTAGTTGGTTGCAGGCTTGACAAACATGAGTTCCCAGTGGAAGGTTTGAGCCTTAAACAAAGCTTCTCCAAAGTTAATAGGCTCATGGACTTCCACTATGGATACGATCTGGCCAAAGGGTCTCACGACCTCGGACAAAATCGGAAGGTAACCATTGGTGTCAAAGCAGAGAAAAGCGCAATCGACAGTGAGACCAAGTGCGTCGATCTGTTCCTTCAAGGGTTTTCTGTGATTGATAATGTGAGTTGCTCCCTGGTTCTTGCACCATTCAATGGTCTCAGGTCGACTGGCTGTCACAATGACGTTCTTAACATTTAGAATGTTTCTTGCAAGTTGCGTTGCAAATGATCCTACTCCGCCTGCACCGTTGACGATCAACAGTGTCAAATCCTTTGCCTCGTTATTCTCGGGAATACCCAATTTTTCGGTCAGAGCTGTAGAAGCCGATTAGTTTTTTTTTTTTGCAGGCTTTCAAAATTGTGACAAGCTATAAAAAAAAAATCTTTTACCTTCCCATGCTGTCAAACCAACCAACGGTAAAGCTGAGGCATGAGTGTGAGACAGCGACTTGGGCTTCTTGCCTACGATTCTTTCATCGACCACCGTGACCTCTGAATTGGTCCCGTTTCTGGTATGACTACCTGCAAACATGACCTCGTCTCCTACTTTGAAACGTTTGGCTTCAGCACCGACAGCTTCAACCACACCTGATGCATCGAACCCAAGGACCCAAGGCAGATCCGAGGAAAGTGGCCATCCTCCGTCGCGAGTCTTTGTATCAACTGATAAAAAGGATTGAAATTGAGTATATGTTTCTAATTAGGGTCGAAAGGAAAAACGTTGCGGCATCAACATACTTGGGTTAACGGAAACAGCTTTGATGCGAACCTTGATGTCGTTAGGAGCAAGAGTGGGGACTTCAATCTCCATGGCTTGGAGGACGGAGACATTACCAGGCTTCACTAATCCGATTGCTTTGATTTTTTGACCCATTGTATGAATGCGATATAAATTTGGTAGAAAGAAAGTTTTCTTCTTGAAACAAATTATCGAAGTATGCCTGGTTGAATGTCCTTTTTATAGATTCGGTCCGCATAAATACCAACCGCCATTGCATAGACAATAGCGTGCATAATACTCCGCTCGAAGTCAACATGTTATGCGGGACGAATCGGAGCCATATAACAGATTGATACTGAATAAAAAGGCATTTGTGTATTCCAAGTACCTACTTAAAGGTTACTATATCGACAAAATCTTTCCAGTGCCATTGTTTTAAAAAAAAACTTCTCCACGTGGCAAAAAAAACGTATGATTCATCGACATAAAAGATGGTCTTCAAACAATGAATATGTAAAAAATCACGCTACAAGGACACCCTCAGACTTTCAATTATTAATTCAGTTTCATATTGCATGAAATCGATATATTATGTAATCAAGTGCTTTGTAATCTAGCATACAGGAATGCGAACCTTGAGGTTACGATTTTCGTCCATGATGCCCCAGCTTCCTTCCAATTCATTTTCTTTTGACTTCCATGGCTCATCAAAGGCTTCAAAGTAGTAGTATCGAACATTGGCCTTATTTGCATGACACACAAAATCATCTACAAAGGTCTGCAAATTGGTCAAGGAAGGCACACTGTCGCTGTTGGACACACCACGACTTGGCCATCCAACCTCAGCAATAGCGGCCACGGATTTCCTTGCAAGTCTTGCTGGTTTGAAAAGTTCTGATTCGCTGAATGACATGGTCCAGTTAGTTGCATCTTCAATGGGAACGCCACCAAAGTACGGGTGAATATTGGCCATAACGACGTCTTCAGCTAGAATGACTTTTGGATCGAGCAAGTTGGCAAGGTCGGTGGTTGTGATGTTAAGGTAGATTTGGCGAGACCGGAATTCCTCTCTCAAAGATGTCATTTTCTGGATCAGATCCGGCTCTGCGGTCTTGTTTCTAAAGAGGACTTCGTTACCAACCGATACACCGTCAATTCGTGATGTACCATATTCATCGATGATCTGAAACAAGGTTTCTTTTTGTCGTTGGTAAGTAGACTCATCGCCGTCTACCCAAAGTGTAAGAAGTGTTGTCATATTGACATCCAATAAGTTGATAGCCATCAGAGTATAGTTTGCTGCATTACAGTCCATGCCTATATGCGTACAAGTTGAGAATTTTCCCCCAGTCCACATGTCAGTAAAACGTAAATAACAACAATGAAAACAAAAAAGCAAGAGCAGTCAATGAGTGAATTTCACTTCTCAAATTCAGATGCATACCGTATATCCGCAACCTTGATGTCAGCTGGCTAAGCACTTTTATGTCCTCTAAAACTTCTTCTGCTGTTGAACCACATTGGGGGTACTGCGTATGACTTGGCGTGTATCCAATACCATAGAATGACTGGTGGAGATCACCGTTTTTGACTATGGTAGTATTCAATTGCTTTGGATATGGAACATCGGAATACTTTGTTGAATAACTTGGTGGAAAGGCATAAAAGCTGACGATCCAATACACCAATCCAGCCATAAGCGCGACAAAAACGAGCATACCGAGAGAGATGAGGACAATTCGGTTGACTTTCGAATAGCGTTGCGTCTCAACTAGCCATTGTGAAGGTTTTTGAGAGGATGCAGAGTAAGCCGACGCGACAACGGTAGTTGCGGTCAAGGAATTGGTTAGCGAGTCACTGACAATCGTTTCTGTCGATCCACTGGCGTCGGTATCATGGCCTGGCCACTGAGAAGTTATATCGGCTTCGTTCGACATGAAAACAAACTAAGAAGTGTTTCAATCGAGGATTATTAGTTCGATACAAATGTAATTCAGTATCCGGGGCCGATCGGTGAATAATTTGATTTGGAGGTAGTTTGCAAACATAGCTCATCTTTAACTTATTCACCGTTTGACTCGTAGTATATTGCTCCTCGGGAAAAGGATGTGCATTGGTGATGCAGGCCAATTGTTTGTAACGTTGCCGAGCGTGGTGTCAGCTGGATTCATATGTCACATGTGTTTGTGTGATCAACATTCAAGTCATAATTCCCCCCATTGCTTTTCTTGCATTAGCAATGTCATTGCAAATAAAGTGCCAGTATAGCGGCTGTACAATAGAAAAAAGCCTAAAAACACTACTACTGTATCTTTTCCCCGTGGGGTTCCTCAGTTCTGTATAGAGTATGCTACGGTCTGGTTTTGTTAAACCCAAACATTTTTCGCAGCTCGCATTTTTTCAGAAAACCAAAGGAGCATGCCCGCTTTGCACAATGTTTACAATAACAAATAGCTTAAATATCAAATCGAAAGATGCTCGAATATGACAGGCTGCAATCTACAGCCTTTTTTGAAAACCAGCGTTCGCATTGTTTAGGCGATAACCTAACGACGACTTTAGTATTACACAGCATGTCATTTTCAAGGATGACACACACCCAAAGTGGCTGGCAGGTGATCTGTCATTAAAAGTCATGCTTATATTGTCTTCCGTCAAGAGTTGTAGAATAGGATGTCCTTTTTCTTCATTTTCGTTAACAGCAACTGCTAGTAACCGGCTGATATTGGGCAGAAGTTGCTAAGGGGATATTTTTCCGCCTATGCGCACGGTCTGAGGATTTGGCTGTTGTGCGGACTTTCAAAATAGCAATTGCAAAAATCCCGAAAAAGTCACGATGTGGTGTCCTCTACTGTCTTTCCAAAGCTTGACAATGGGCTCTCCAAAACCAAGTAACTCAGGTAGCCCGTATATAAGGCCTGAAGGCGATCACGCTAGACATCGCTGGGAGGAGGACAATTTGAAATTGAGCAACGCTCATGGCAATCTGGCCACGTCATTTGATCGAAGTGAACTTACTGCTCGATTAAGCTCATCGCCGGCCAGAAGTATAGGACATAACTCAAATCGTCCGGAACTCGAACGCCAGTCTCGGAGCTCAACACCTGTTAAGCACCATGACACGCATGGTGATCTTCCTGACGAAGAAATCGCCAAGGTTGTAAAAATGCATCTTGCTACAGGATCGCCTGCTTCCTCGTATGGAACGTCTCCTCACAGTTATGTAGTAGAATCGGACGATGCTCGTAGCTTCCATCAGCTACCAGGGGGGGCTATAACTCATGGTATATACAAATATGTTGAGAATGTTGAGCAGGAGGAAGCTAGGAGAAAGCGATCCCAGTCCTTTTCCTTGCCTAGGGGTGAACCGTCAGACCCGGCGCTGTTGAAATTAAGAGCCCCAGGAGGTTTTAGAAGACATTACGTGTACAAACAAGCTATCATCAAAGGACAGAACCCTCCAGGATGGATGACTAGTAGTTTTGTTGACTTCTTGGCACTATATGGACATTTCGGTGGTGAGGATTTGGAAGACGATGAAGGCGATGAGGATATACTGGCTCGCATCGACGAAGAAGCTCCTCTACTGCCTGGCCGAGAGCTAGAACCCGTCCAAGGCACTGCCACGCCATCCAAAGCAGTCTTTTTGATTCTCAAGTCCTTTATCGGCACAGGTACGTGGTTATCTGTGGGGGGATTGGAGCAACCGTGGGACCGAATTTGTGTTACGTATGGTTCAAATTGGTGATTTTTATACTGATATGGCATCTACCTTTTCATTGCAATACAGGTGTTATGTTTCTACCAAAGGCGTAAGTGCATATGCTTAGTTGCCAAACATACATTTGCTCATCGATTTAACACAACCCCTGCTCTCAACTCCTCCTTAGTTTCTCAAATGGTGGTTTGTTGTTCTCAACATCCGTCATGCTATTGATTGCTGGATTGTCTCTGTGGTCGTTCTTGCTGTTGATTCAAACAAGGAACAAAGTTCCTGTGTCCTTTGGTGATATGGGTGGTGTGCTCTTTGGTCCGGCCATGCGGTTGTTTGTTTTGTTTTCTATTGCCGTCTCGCAAGTCAGTGTCTCTCCTGTTTTGTCTGAACTGATTCGATCGCATCAACTGAACTTCATTGTTATTTTCAGGTTGGATTTGTTTGCGCTTATATGGTTTTTGTGGCCCAGAACATTCATGCATTCATCATGTCGGTCTCGAATTGCAAGACTGATATCAGCTTACATTGGCTCATCTTCGCACAGCTGTTCATATTTGTTCCATTGGCTATGATAAGAAAGATTCAAAAGTTATCCGTGTTCGCGCTGATCGCCGATTTATTCATTCTGATTGGTCTATCTTATCTTTACTACTACGACACCTTTGTCCTCGTTACCAGGGGCCTAGGAAACATCGAATGGATCATCAACGCTAACTCATTCCCATTGTTCGTCGGTACCGCTGTATTTACTTTTGAAGGCATTGGTTTAGGTAAGCGTTCTTTGTGGAATCCACTAAAAGCGAGCTTCAAGTGCTAATCAGGTATTGGTTCACAGTTATTCCCATTGCTGAGTCCATGAAGGAACCAGAGAAGTTCCCCAAGGTGCTCACAGGAAGCATGATTTTCATGACTGTTCTGTTCACATCTGTTGGTGTTGTTTCTTACCTGGCATTCGGTGATAAAGTGGAGACTGTCATTCTTCTCAATCTTCCCGCTCACAGTGCCGTGGTCAACTCGGTACAGCTACTCTATGCCATGGCCATTTGCTTATCTATTCCCCTGCAGCTGTTCCCTGCCATTCGCATTATGGAGAATGGCTTGTTCACTTTGTCAGGTAAAACAAACATGAAAGTGAAGTGGCAAAAGAACATGTTCCGGTTCGGTATGGTTGTAGTCTGTGCCATCATTGCCATTGGCGGCTCCAACGTAAGTATTCTAGACATCGATCCACTTTGACGGCCTTAACTCAACATGTTTTCATTCCACTCGATGTAGGACCTTGACAAATTCGTGTCTATCATTGGTTCAGCGTGCTGTATACCCCTTGGCTTCTTGTTCCCTCCTCTATTCCATATGAAGGCAATCGCTGTTAACTGGCGTCAGAGAGCAGGCGATATCTTCCTTATTGTATTTGGCATGTCATCCATGATCTATACCTCGGCTATCACAATCTCATTGTGGACCTCAGGAGGTTCTTCAGAGCCCAGTATGCGCTGCATTCCTGTAGATTAGTTTTGTAGCTCAAAGACTTTCTGTTTTGAATTCTTGCTCTCTTTTTTTTCTTTCTTTCTATCATACACACACATACAACAAACAATCTAGTATTACAACCATTATCCTTTTTTTCTAATGCGAGACTGGTATTTTTAAACCGGAGTGTTCAAAGGCGGCAATTCTAAGCCTAACTGCTCCCATTTCTTCATAACGTCGCCTGGTTCTCCGAGCACCTGTGATGCGCGAATTCGTGTATCGTGCGGATGCTCACAACTGGCTCCAACACCGACGACTGTTCGTTCGCTGTAATCACCGAGCTTCTTGAACGATCGTCCGACACCCTGATCATAATAGTCCTCTACCACCTTGTAGCATTCAGGTCGACCACAGGTGTGCTTGAATCGTGCTCTACAATTCGAACACGCCACCAATAGTAAATTACATGAAGCATTAACACAGTTTGTAAATGAGTCGCACGTATGCCCGCATATATGGCATTGCGAGAGAACTTCGTCGGATATGCGTTCACCAAGTCGAGCATCGAATGTGAAATTTTTGCCTCGAAACAGGGATCTCATCTTGTCTTCTTGGGCCTGAATCCATCTTCCATATGCTGTAACACCACCAGCAACCATATGAACGGTCTCAAATCCTCCTGCTGATCTCAGAATTGCTCCTGCCTTGGAACACCGAATGCCTCCTAATAAGTAATTGACAGTCAGTCATGGCATACCATTTGGTGCATTCTCCTTCAAAGACGAAATTCTAACCTGTGCAGTACATGTACACTTCTTGGTCTTTTGGTATATCCTTGACAATTTCATTCATGGCTTTCATGCTGCCCTTGAAAGTTTCGACGTCCGGCTTGATGGCACCTTCAAAATAGCCAATTTGACTTTCATAGTGATTTCGCATATCAATCAGAATTGGGTTTTTACCGGATGCTCTTGCTTTTTCCAATTTTGCGTGCCAGTCCTTTGGGTGTAGGTGAGAGGGCTGTAGTGACAGATCATATGTGCCTTCTTTCATTCCGTCAGAAACAAGTTGCTTGCGAATACGGACGTGCAAAGCCCGGAATGACCTTGAGTGCTCGGTTCCCAAATTCAAATCCATCAGCTCTCCAAATAACGACTTCAATTTCGTTTGTAGATACAATTTGAGCTGAGGAAGGTGCTTTTCTGGACATGACATTTGAGCGTTGATGCCTTCGGAGGCGATATAAATACGGCCAACGATACCCATAGCATGGAGATCTGCCAGCAATTCTTCTCTCAGCCCCTTCAAGCTATTTCGGTCTATAGGGCTGAATTTGTAGAATGATAGTGTTCTGTATTGCTGTGGTGCCTCGGAGGAAAAGCAACGCAAGGCTGGGATAAAGGCCGGTCTGGTGGGGGTGCCACTGACCCGAATGTAGGTTGGAGATGTGGCAAGTTGTCGGAAAGCATGGGAGACTCTGGGGGAAATAGACGGTCTCGATGCAATCTTGGCACGAACCGCAGCATTTGCGATGGCTCTAGTTGCTGCCCTTGCCGCCATTATTTTTCAAGGTAAGGAATCTTGATAAAAAAAAACCAGGGTTTTCGACAATTTGAAAAGAACAAAATTTTCAAATTCCGTTAACACTTCGAGAATGGGCAACAAGGATGATCTGCCATGGTGGCAGACTTTGTTCAATGACAAGGAACATAACGCATCGAACGTCCTTGAGCGTACCATGAAGGCGATCCCCGAAGAAATAGAAAAAGCGCCCATAGGATGGTCAGTAGCGGCAGCCGCCATTGGCATTCCGGCGTCATTTGCCCTCTTTCGACTGATTGTCGGAAAACGATATCCAACGGCTGCGCATATACCACCACAAGCCTTTGCCAAAAGCCAGAGAGTCAAAGGAAAAGTTGTTTCCGTTGGCGATAGTGATAATTTTCGTGTTTACCATACTCCTGGCATAGGTTGGGGCTGGTTGCGAAGCGTGCCAACTACTCGGAAAGGTAGGTGACGACCCCTTCGAATTACCCGAGGCTGTCGTAGAGTAACATCGTCGTCTACAGAACTGAAGGATCAGACTCTTCATGTGCGATTGGCTGGCGTTGATGCTCCAGAAGGCGCTCACTTTGGTATGCCCGCTCAGCCATTCTCCGCGGAATCCAAGGATTGGCTCACAAACCTCTCCCTAAACAAAAAGGTTCACCTGGAGTTGTACAGTAGAGACCGATATGATCGTGTGGTAAGTAGGTGTTGTGCCATTGACGTAAAATACTCTTTATCATTAACCATAGTCTTCATGTACAATCTTCAACGTAATAGGTTGCTATGGCCCATCTACGTACCTGGCCATTTTATTGGATTCGACGTAACGTCTCTGTAGAAATGCTCAAGGCAGGCATGGCCAGCATATATACATCCAAAGGGGCAGAGTATGGCAAGTACCTTGCCAAGCTTGAAAAAGCAGAGCAGCAAGCAAAGTAAGGAAAAATGAATAGGGCCACTGTCTACGCATTTGGATATGTTATTAACTTCAAATGGTTCACTATAGGCGACGAAAGAAAGGCATTTGGAGCCAAAAGGACTTTGTAGACCCATCCATTCACAAGAAGCAATTTCTACGCGGTGGAGATGCACCGTAAATACTGCTTGGTGACCCCCTATTAAAAATAGACTAGTTTGGTATCTTCCATCTCGATGTAAATTAAGACGCTCAAGGGAATAAACCGGTGGAAACTCATAATATTTGATGCTGTTCCAAAAGCATGTATAGTCAGTTTGAAAGATGCTGTGAAGCATGCAAAGGCGCGACTATGGTCAATGCGGACATGACCAACGCACGGGTACCCCACAATTTGAGTCCGCCGAAAGTGTATGTTTAATAATTATATCGTATTATGTTTTATGTGTTGAGATAACAAGATTGGGGCAATATATTACAGTAGCATGTCATGAATCATGAGTGATTCATGTTCTTGTCGTTCCACACTTGAGACATACGTAATCCACTGATACGTACACTGGGAATACGATATGACATGTCGTTGCCGCTCAACATTGGAGGTAAGAGTAATGGCTGCTTAATGGGACTTTCCTGATAACGCTCGTATTCTTGTAATTGCTTTTGTTCTTCTTCTGGCGTCGGTATCTGCTCCATTCCCGGCATGTATGATTTGGGTGGTGAAGCATGAGCAGGAACAGGCGGTGGTGGTGATAATGGGATATGAATATCACCGCTCTTCATGGGTCCCATTACCTGTATATCGGGCGTACGCAAATACATTTGCTGATTGCCCTGGAACTGATCTAGATCATATTCGGAGGTAGGTAGCCACGATGATGGAACTGAAATCTGGCTGCTAAGCAATACCAACAGCCTAACCAAAAGTGTTAGGCAAAACGTCTGGAGGCTGATCTATCGCATCATTAAGCTCTAAGAACCAACCTTATCCATAACCATAAGCTCTCCGAAACATTGTTGTATTGCGCTGAAAGTGCCATAACGACAATGGTCATAATAGTGTATATGGCGAGAACAGCCATGTAGCAGCGTAATCGCCTACAGGACACAAAGGGTTTAGTCCTATAAACAACAAACGTCCCAAAAATCGTCATGCATAGATCATAACATACCATGCGTCCAGCGCTCTTTGTTGGCGTTTCTGATGAAGCTCCTTTGCCATGGTGTAAAATTTCGTATGGGTCGGCCCCCAAGCATACACGGTCGCTGCCCAAAGCGTACATAAGGAAAATGAGTGTACCGCTATTGAAAGACCGCCGGAAACAGAGTTTGGTAGGATGATCTGCTTGTTGCTCAATGCAACTCCAATGGTTGCAATGCCCAAGATGGCCAGCACAGCACAACCCAATCGAACGCTACCGTACGCCCGATTGAGTGTTTCTCCTTTCGGCAACCATGATTCGCCGATAGCTACGATTTGTGCTGCTGCCGTAATACCAAATGATAATACAGATATGATAGAGAAGATCTGTTCTACCAACATGGAGAATTTGGCTCCTGAAGCAAGTGCGACATTGAGCATACCGGATACAAACAGTAGTATACCGACTATGGTCGTTGCTATATGCCCTCTAGAAGGATTAAGAACGGCGTATCCTACTAATGCTAATAAAGTAATGAGCGAAAACGCTTGGAACAGCCAAGTGGCTGCTACAATCGCTGTAGGCATCGATTTTCAGCAAAAGAGATGATTTATACGGTATTGAAAGAGTGTTAAAAGAGAGGTTGAACCAGAAATCCGAGTTTTTGAAGAAATATAAAATTTGTGCTACAGTAACAGAGTCGGGATTCCACTTTGTAGCTAATCTCAGCGAATCAGGTACTACTTGCTGTTATATTGGCTATCAGTGCTTCGAACATTGGCTGTCTCCTAGATTGGAAGCATGGTTACATAGTCCAGAAAGCATAAAAATAGATGAAATAAGCAAGGTTATACTAAATGTTTGACAATTCTGAGCAGAAAAACCTATCAGCTTCACTCATAATCTGGCGGTGGATGACAATTGAGAATCTGTCATTGAGGTTAATGAAGTAGGACAGCTACAATTGAGTTGTTGCTTGCTATTACACATTTTTGAAATTTCGGTAACCTTTAGCGGCAGCCACGCTCTCGATCACTTTGAAATTTTTTTGTTCCTGAAGCCAGCCGCGCCAAACCCAGTAATATTTTTTTTACTCCCGACACGTTCCTCCAACCTTTTGAACAGGTCAAACTTCATTAACATACCAAATGGCTCTTCGTGCAGCTCTCGCCCGTACACGACTGGGAACCTCCATTGTCCGTGCTCCTATCAGCAAGCCAACTCCTTTCAGAGCTGTTGCCCAGCGCCCTTACACTGCTGGCGCCCAGAAGCCTAGCGGTGGCAAGCCAAGCACTGCCGCCATGATTGCCGTTGCATCTTTAGGTTTCGCTGCCTACTATACTCTTGTCAAGTCACGAGAGGGCCAACGTATGTTTCTATATCAGTCATATGAATACGACATATTCCACAATCAGTAATTCACAGCTAACTTTGTGACCATGAACCCATCAGCATTGCCTAGAAAGCAAAAGATAGCAGCCGAGAAACCTAAGGAGCCTAAGCTCCCTAACCTAGAGGACAGAAAGATCCCCACTTTTGATCAGAAGGATGTTACGGTCGTTTTTGTCTTGGGTACGTTGTAAAGGCTATGTATGCTCTGGCTGTGCGTGGTTGCTAAAGGATTTCTTTGCTTGCAGGTGGTCCTGGTGCTGGTAAAGGTACCCAGTGTGCCAAGATTAAGGAGGACTATGACTTTGTCCACTTATCCGGTCAGTATTTTGATAAAAAATTTCTGGCACATGTTCTTTAAATAACCCTTGTCAACTGGATCCACAGCTGGCGATCTTTTGCGTGAAGAACAGCAACGTGAAGGCTCCCAATATGGTGAACTCATCAAGAGCTATATTAAGGATGGTCTCATCGTTCCCATGGAAGTCACCATTGTTTTGTTGGAAAACGCTATGAAGGATGCTATGAAAAAGCAGAACAAATCCCGTTTCCTGATCGATGGCTTCCCACGTAAACTTGACCAAGCTGTCAAATTCGAAGAGGCTGTAAGTGCTATTACTTCGTGTACAATCTCATTTCTCGGGATATCTTTGGCGTAGGAACTAACGTTGAACGTATTATTAGGTGGTTCCTTGCCAGTTTGTTTTGTACTTTGAATGCCCTGAAGAGGTGTTGTTGAAGCGATTGCTCAAGCGCGGAGAGAGCTCTGGTCGCATTGATGACAACATTGAGTCTATCAAGAAGCGCTTCCGCGTTTTCGCTGATACCAGCTTCCCCGTCATTGAGGAGTATGAGACTCAAGGAAAGGTTAAGAAGGTAAGGAATTGATCTAATTTTTCAAAAATGGGTACGTAGTGCACTTGTGCTGATGGTTGCTTATACAGCTTTCATGCGAAAACTCTGTCGACGGAGTTTATGATGAAGTCAAGAAGATTTTCGACAACTTGTTCAATCAGTAACGGACAAATGTATTAGATCATAGATAGAAGATTGTCTGTAAATTGCTAAGTACAAGAGTAAAATACCAACTGAAGCATATGTGTCTTAATTTTTACCCAATGGTGCCTATAAACGTCACTAGTGGGGATTGTTGATAAGTTTGTTTTCAAGTAGCCATACTACAATATACCTGCAACTAACTCGAGGCATTAAGCCACAAGGTTGTTGTGCTCGATACATTTTCTAGCCTTTCCTCCAAGTACAACAGTTTATCTCTTCCTGACAATGTAGAATACAAATGGGATTTCTCGCCCGTCTTCGACCACAGTCGCTACATCTCGAGTAATCACACTCAATCCAACCTCTTCTAGGGCTTGATCATAGCTCAATAATCCTAATGAGCTCCAGTACATTTTGGTCTTTCCATCCAGCCAAACCTCTGCATCATCAGAACTTTCAAGCTGACCAGAAAAGTTCATAAACATCAAACCGTCCGGTTTCAGCCAGGTTGCAATTCTTTTTAGTATCGTCTTTTGGTCCTGCTGTGGTAGATGGATTAGAGAGAATATAGCATAAACCGCATCGAGCTGGTTGGGATCGAACTGCAGTTCCATTGCGTCGCGAAGAAGGAGAGTGACATTGGAGTGCGGTGGATCACACTGTAACAGATGCGTTTTTGCGAGCTCTATCTGAGAATGTGAGATATCTGTAGCCGTCAGATTTCCGGCCAAAGCTTTTGATACCCTTGATGTCCATGGGATGCCGGCGCCGCAGCCTATCTCCAGTACTTGCATTTCTTGTGTTTCATCGCGTTTTGAGGACAAGAGAGACAGAAATTGATCAAAATGCCGTTCTAGCGGCGTATCATTTCCTCCGTTGCCACCTCCGTCAGGTCCCTTACTCCAGTCGAGGTAGGGCTGGGCAAGGACATTATACCCGTCAGCGACTAATTGTCGCAGATCCGAGGGATTAGACGTATTGACTGCCATTTGGACTGAACATTACAGGAGATGCGGCCAATTTAGTTGTGCAAGACGAAAAGAACAAGATTGGATGGTGATCAATTACCTGAATGTTAAACGAGAAGAAAGTGGGAGAAAGTGTACGCACACACGGTTGAAGACGCTGGATGGCATGGTTGCTGCTGCGGTAGACGGAGTTTTCGTATATGTGCGACTTGACATAAAAGAACATCAGGGTACAACAAACCAGAAATATATGCTTAGCATACTCATGGACTCACACAGCGGCAAGGTGTTTCGTTATTGTATGCAATGTTTCTCCTCTTCTCTGTGTTTAGTACTCCATATGTTGTTAGATTTCTGATTTAATACCAGCTTCATTCCTAGCATATGTATCTTTCTAAGTAAAGTCGCGTCGGGCAGTTTTCTGCAACAGCAATATGCCCATTACTTTGAATTTTCAATACAATATTGCCATAATATCAAGACTATAGGTACAACTATAAACAAAATGTAAAGGCAAACTCAAGCCTAAGCTCATCAGGCCAACGAGGCATTGACCAATATGAGGATTCTGCCACCCCCATGACTTCGTACTTCAGTGACTGTAATTGCTGCTCAAGCCAACCCAAATTCAAAATTTGACTTGTTCGCGCATTTGATGTCGATCTGATATCAATGAAATGAATCGATATCAGTCAGCGAGGTAACAAGACGTTTTTGGTTACAACAACTGAGAGTGAGAAAGGTGGAATGGACATAATAACGTTAGTAACAAAGTTTATAATTAGCCTCACATTTTCTTCCTTAAATTTTCAATGAGCTTTTCGTCCTCCAATAGTGGTGTACCTATCTTACTTCTTACATGCCACAGTCCGTATACAATATCAAAAGCTAGTCTACTTTATGTGTCAATATAGACGCTTAACGCAATCTATTACAATTTTTTAAATTCCATTAGTTTAGTGCCTCTTATGTACCATTTAGTCGCGCTCTATTGTGTTTGGTATCAATGGAAATAACTCGGTCCTGATGAAGTGAAACCTACACTCAAGGTGTATATTTACGTTAGAACTACTAAAAGCCGAGATTTCCCAAAAAAAAATCTGTCGATATGTCCGAGTGGTTAAGGAGTGTGACTCGAAATCACATGGGCTCTGCCCGCATAGGTTCAAATCCTGTTGTCGACGCTATTTTTTTTATGTTGAAATTTTTGATCCAATGTCCATATTGATCGGCCAAAGACACGAAAATGCGCTTTAATTGGATTATTTTGTAGACGTTTGGTCCAATGACAATCATTCTAATGCTGTATTGAATTGCGCTTCAGTGGTAACGGTAGATTCTGAGCAAAGCATGAACACAGGCGAATAAATGAAATGCCCAGACCTAAACATCGCCCTGCAGAATAGCGAGAAGTGAGATACTGCCTTGGAGGATGGTTGGAGCTAAGTCACGTGTAATTGACTGCATACTACAACATATCAGTGTGGTTGGGTGGGGGGAGCCGGAGCTTGCTTTTAAGTAGTGTGAGAGAGTACTTTTTTGCAACGTTTGCGTAATTGCTCTTACATAATGAACAGTTTGAGGTCTCTTCCTCGAAATCAATCCTTCATTGCTTGTTCACCCTTTTCACGCTCAGTTATGACCACACGCTCTAAGCCCTCTGCATCAGCAACAGCGTTAAACCGACTTGGCAAATTTGAATCTTGGCTTGCTACAGGCAACAGAACTGTAAGCCGGTGATCAATTACTTTCTCCATGTATCGAGCAATCGCCTGACCTTCGTATTTTAGATGTCAACTGGAAGTGGAGCAGCCGCCGAGAGCGAGCAAGAGATTATTACCAAGTCTCAACTCGCCGCTCGACACTTGATTATGAACCGACCAAAGCGCCTTAACGCCCTTAACTGGAATATGATCAACGCTATGAAACCACAGCTGGAGGTAATACTTTCAAGGGATATCGATGGTTCGGTTTTCTAGGTGAAACTGACAGCTTTGTTGAAAGGCGTGGGAAAATTCCGACCTGGCGAAAGTCGTGTTACTGAAAGGTAGTGGTGGCAAGGGCTTTTGTGCAGGAGGTGATGTTCGAAGTAAGTTAGATTTCTATTTTTCGTCGTATATCCATTGTATCCATTGCTCACGACGACTCTCTTTCAACAGCCGTCATCGAGCTATCTGCCAAAAACGATCCTCAAGCACTCAAGTTCTTCGAAGACGAATACAAGGTCGATCATTACATTGCCACCATGACTACTCCATTTGTTTCAGTAATGGACGGAATCACCAGTAAGTAGTTGGTTACTGGATAATTTATCACAGCCCCTGGCTAACTCTGTGTTTTGATAGTGGGTGGAGGTGTGGGATTGTCTGTGCACGCACCATTCCGTATTGCAACTGAAAACACACTGTTTGCTATGCCCGAGACAGCTATAGGATTCTTCCCCGATGTTGGAGGTAGTTTCTTTTTGCCTAGACTTGATGGTCATATTGGAGCATACCTCGGTATGACCGGCAAGCGTCTAAAGGGGTTGGATGTTCTGTAAGTGGCATGGCTATGCGGATCTATATATCTCCTGTTTACGAACCAATGTACTAACAAATTGAACATAGCTATGGAGGTATTGCAACACATTATGTCCCATCCAATCGCTTGTCTGAATTAGAGGCAAGGCTATCTGAGCTGGAGACATCCAATTTTGATGTGATCAACGATGCCATCGAAGAGTTTACCGAAAATGACACAGCTGAATCTTTCATTCTCGATCCCGAAACACGCAAGTCCATTAACAAGTAAGTGCCGGAAGAGAGGCTCATGTTGTGTTTTATTCGTCACGAGCTGATGCATCGCCACGTAGGATTTTTGGAAAGAAGACTGTAGAGGACATCATGGCTGCGTTGGACAAGGAGGAGTCGGCTTGGGCTAAAGAAACAAAGGATACGTTGCTCAAGATGTCACCTAGCTCCCTCAAGATCACATTAGAACAAGTCAGACAAGGCGCACAAAAGAGCATTATAAGCTGCTTCAAAATGGAGTATGGCATGGTCCAACAATCTCTCGTAAGTGATGTTTATAGCGACTCTTTAACACAACTTCAACTAAATAATTTACAATTGAGTAGGCTGACCACGACTTTGCTGAGGGCGTCACTGCATCGTTGGTCAACAAGACCGCACCAAAATGGCAACCCAGCACTCTTGCTGAGGTCAATACCAAAGATGTCTTGAAAAAGTACTTTAACACACCACCAGCTCATGATCTCGAACTCCTGTCCGACAAAGACTACAGCCAATACCCTCACCGCAAGTATTCCCTTCCCTCAGAGAATGATATCAAGCTTGTCGTGACTGGTGAAGCTCCCGACATTGGCGATTATGCGCTTAGCGAAAATGAAGTAGTCGACTGGTTCCTCAAGGAACGCAAAGGCAAGCGTGGTGTCGCTGAGAAAGTCAAGGCTGTGCTCAAGCAGAATACCAATGTTGTTGGAGAGGGTGAAGCACAGAGCTTGAAATGGATCTATTAAAATTAGACAGGCATGGATGCACTTGTACCGCTTATAAAGGAAAAAGTGTTTTTATACAAATACATGGGAACTAGATATACAATTGGAGACGGGGGGATTTTCTTTAGAGATAAAGCTCTTTGAGTGCCTGCAAAACGTTTGTCAGCCAAATTGTGTGCCTTTATTTCAAACTGAAAAGAATCTTGAAGTTACCTGTAAATCAGTCAAGCTTGCAATCTGACTTGTCTTTTCAGAAAGCTCCTGTCGGACCAAAGTATGGAACGCTTCATCCTCCAGATCCGCCTCGCTATACATACGCAACTGCCGCTGAACATCTCGTTTTATGTACTGTGTTCGCTGATCTTCTTTTGCAACTAAGGCCATCTTCTCTGGATCTGCCATGAACTCTTGCAGTGGTGCCATTAGGTTTTGTAACGTTTGCAGCTGATTTGAAACAAGGTCGATGGTATCACCGATTTGGGTTACTGCAAAACAAAGTAATTGAGCATTTTGAGCCGTACGTATATGCAAACCGTAAGTCTGGCTTTTCTTACATCCGTGTTGCTTTGGGATGGTGGTCAAAAATCCCATTTCCTTTTGACAACTTTCCAGTCGCTGGGTCAAACGTTCTGTTGATTTGATCTGGTTCTTGAGCTTGAATTGCAAAGCCTTTTGCTACATGAATGAGTAGATATTGTTGTTAGAAAACATTCATATTCTGTTTCCTTTGTTTTTCATACAAGAAACCTCGGCTTACAGCAATCACACTCTTTCGCAAATCTTCGAGCTCCTTGTCTAAATGATCTTCGTAGGCTTGGGTATATGTGAAGTTTAGACCCTACCAAACGCAGTCAGTAAAGATGTCTTGATAAAGATGGCAGATAAAGGACACAGAAACTCACCTTGTTATGGCTCAGGGTAATGGGCAGGTTTTCAGGCAATCGAAAGATATTGTTGAACACAAACTCTTCAAATACGACAAACCGCTTATCGAAAGCATTATCCAGCAGGGTATCGAATTTTTCCACGCCCTGAAAATATTGGTTTGGTTATTATATTTTTCAAATTGTAATGTCACCTGTGCAGAGGCATTCCAACTCACCTCCATTTTCTTGCGCTCATCACCGGGAAGTGTTGAAACGAAAGCCTCAACTCCTTCGACAGCTTTGGCCATGCATCCTATGCAAGCGTTGTAAAAGTCGTCGGTGAAGCGAACAGGCAGATATCCCAGGTGCTCTGTGATGAGTTCGAGTTGATGGTACCGACGCACCACTGTCGTTGGTGGTGACATTGCTCAAGAAAAACAGGCGCAAGTTAGGCGGAGACACGACGCGTGCAGTGGAGAAATTTATTGTAAATGCGTGACGGTGTGACTTGCCCCGCCCTGATTGTTCACTGTGTTTCTTGCCACACTTTCCAGTCAACCATGGCTCACAACCATCACCACGATAGCGAGTCGTACCATGGCGATCCACTCGACACTCCATCGCCTACAGAAGAGAGAGAATCGGACGAGATTGAAGAGCAAAAGCATTTTCAGAAAGTGTTGATGGCTTTAGCTTTTTACCGTCGCCATTCCCTTATTATGAACAATCGTAGGCGACATGACTACAACTTGATCTCTCAACACCACAAGAAACTGTTGCCTGATTATTTACAAAAGGTCGATCAAGTGGACAAGCTGATCGAAGAAAATGCGCTGGTTTTAAAAGAAATCGTAAAAGCCTCGGGGATCTTTTCTGAAACTGAAGTGCAAGCCAGTATCATGAACAATCGTGGCAAGAAGGTAGGTGTGATATGGATTAAAGGTTGTTTCGTGTATCAGGATGGCCAATATGGAATTAGCTTCAATCCTTCTTGGTATCTTTTGATGTGAATTTTTTTTAACATTTGCTGTTGGAAAATAGCCGCCTGTTTCTCCATCTGATATGGACAAGGTCCGGAGTACACTCAAGCAGTTTGTGAGAGATTGGTCAAAGGAGGTAAGGCGCAATGCATGACATTAACACTTTTTTCCAATATTGTCTCTAATCAAGTGTTGAAATTACCGTTTAATTCGTCGCCAATGTTCATTTACAGGGTGAACCGGAACGTCAAGCGGCATACGAACCTATTTTGAATGAACTGGAAAGCATATACAAAAACATGCCACTTGAAGAAAGGTAAAGAATAAGAACTTCGCGAACATCTTACCAGACGTGTCTCATGTTTAACATCATCGTTGGTACAGAGGCCAAGTGCGTGTTTTGGTTCCTGGAGCTGGTCTCGGAAGACTTGCATTTGAAATTTGCAACCGAGGCTTCAGTTGTCAAGGTGGGTTTACGTTCATCCCCGACTCCGATTGAACAATTTGCAAAATAACACTGTCTACTGCCAGGAAACGAGTTCTCCTTCTACATGCTCTTTTCATCCAACTTCATCTTGAATAGAGTATCTGCTCCTGAGGAATTTTCTATTTACCCATTCATTCACTCGTTCTCCAACATTCGCGACTCAGAACAGCAGTTGGCCCCTATCAAGATACCTGATGTCCTTCCATCCTCCTTGCCTCCCACCGCTGATTTTTCCATGGTTGCAGGAGATTTTGTTGAAGTGTACGGAGATAATGATAAAAGTGAAGGTGAGTGCACAGAATGTTCATGGGGAGCCAAGTTGACCTGGCTCGATAGCCTTGTCTACAGATCCTTATACCTGCTTGTTTTTGTTACAGGGCAATGGGATGTGGTTGCGACTTGTTTCTTCATAGACACTGCCAAAAACATCATTCGGTACCTTGAAGTCATACACAAGATTTTGAAGCCTGGCGGCTCGTGGATTAATATCGGTAAGTCATGCTGTTTGGACCTTTGGCCGGCAATACAGCATGTTAACCTTCTTTAATCAGGACCACTTCTGTATCATTTTGAAAACACACCGGGTGAGAACTCTATAGAGCTCAGCCTGGCTGAAGTGAAGGAAATTGCCGAGAAAATAGGTTTCACCATCACGGTAAGAGCACATAGCGAATGCAAGCAGGTCCATTTGCGCCGCCCATAAACTAAACTGAACCTCTCTAGAACGAAAAAACCATTCCATCAACCTACACTTCCAATCCAAATTCCATGCTGAAATATGTTTATGAATGCTCATTCTGGAAAGCTACCAAAAAATAAATGAGCAGCTGACAGACAACGTCGTGCTTCAGCGTTAAGGCGGTGTGCTTACGGATATCTCTGACAAGGAGCAGAAGGAGGGAAATATATGTATAAAACAAAGGCTTCTAACTGTAACAAAGTAATTGATAGAGAACGAATGGTAAAGAGGTGCTGTGGTATACAGAGTTGTCAAAAAAGATGCGTATCGTATGAAAAAAGAAAAAAAAAAAAAAAAAAACATTAATGCATTGGTCAACCAAATACAAGAAAATGAAAAACAATGTACAGATCCGTAGCGAACGACCTATACTTGTAATGACAAGCAGGGCGTCATGGGGAGGGAATAGAGAGAATAGATAGAGATACACAGAACGATATGACTATACGCCTGGACGGTGGTCCCATTCTAAGCACAACGGTTTCTTGCATTGGCTTTATGTCGTTTGAGCGCATCCAATCTAAACCGAATAAACCGTCAATTTATATTCGAGGTATGACTTTTACATGCACTGAAACTTACCTCGAAAACTGTTTACCACACGTCGGGCAGTGATGTGGTTTGTCGCCACCGTGAATCTTACAGTGTCGCTTTAGATCATGGTTTCGGCTGAATGCTTGGCCACAGACACTGCACTTGAACGGACGATCGTCGGTATGTGTTCTGGAATGACTCTTCAGATTGTATAGCCGCATGAAGGTTTTCGAACATCCGGGGAAAAGACACGGGTAAACGGTGTGTGTTTCATTGTTGATGGTGGTGGTAACGGGTTGTGCCGAAGCATAATAGTCAATGGCATCGGCTTGTGTCTGAGCTAAGGATGGATCAGAACGCTTTCGCTTCAAACCAGGGTGGTGGTGATCCAAATCACCAAGATGCTGGCCATTTTCGAGATGAGAATCGTTGTTATTTGACGATGCTACAGCAGCCACGGCTGCAGCAGCAGCATTGATGGCTGATTCGTTGGGGCTAGACCCACCAAACGGATTAGGTAAATAATATTGACCAGCAATGGATGTATGGTTGTCGCCTCCATCAATACCTTCCTGGTGTCCAGTTTGCAATTGTTGCGCATACATGGCGAGAGCGGTGGCATCAGGGAAGGGAAGGCTTTGGGAAGATCGAGCCAATTGGGAAGCGACATCGTTGAGTAGACTAAGCGATTGCTCGGCGCCTTCATGATGCGAGGTTCGTAACCGTTCAGTCAGCTTTTGTGCTAATTCACTCCACTCGGTATCCAGCAACTTGTAAGTTTTTGACTCCGCAGAAGTCGATTGCGGATGATCTTCCGGAAGTGTTGTGGAATGATGCGTTTCCTCACCAGGCAAGATCTCAGACTTGGCTTTGGCTGGAAGCATTCCTTGGTCGACATATTTTGCCGCAAGTGAATTATCCCAACGCTGTTTCAGTTGTTTTCCCTTCCGTCCCGGAATCGTCATGGCTATTTCCTTCCATTTGCCATAGCCGAATCGCTTGATGCCCTGCAACAGTAATTCATCTTCTTCTTTTGTCCAGCTTCCACGTTTGCCGACACTGCCATCGTCACTCATATTATCCAGATTACTGCTGCTGTTACTGAGTTCCAACGCCTCACTGCTTGATAATCCGGGATAACTGGCAAGTAACATGGCGTCTGTAACGTTCGATGCTTCATTGCTATCGGTGTTATCGTCGTCCACCTGCATTGGTGTACTTTCGGGGCTAGATGTTTTTTCATTGTCGTCGGATGGTGATGTGCTTTTGCCTTTCTGTCCTTCGGTTTGCGATAGACCCAGCAGCTGTAATGCCGTGGCTGCGGCAGCTTGCTCCATCAGTTCCGAGCTTTCTCCATTTCCGGTTGGCGCCTTTTTGTCTTCTTCTACAGGTTTAGCGTCTGATTCGGTTTTTTCAGCGGGTTTGTCACCATCCTTTTCTACCCCTGAATAATTCAACCGCGATTGTTAGAGCCCATAGTGAAAAGGCTGTAATCAGCAGCCGGCTCGTCCAATGCCATGGACTAAAAGTGGCTCGATTACAAAGATAAAATAAAAAATAAAAAAAACATCCATATACCTTGTTTCCCCGAAAGAGCGGCTGCCAGTGAGCCGACAACGTCCATACTGCTTGCATCTTGTAGCAAGGCAGCTGTCAGGGCGGCGCTCGACGTAGGCAACTGAGAAAGCTTGATTGGCTCTTTTGAAGTTGATTTTTCATCGCCTTGTTCATCCGTGGTACTGGGAGAAGCAACTGCCGTGACATCGAGAGTATGTGGTTCGTCCGAGGCTTCTTTATGCGTGTGGGCTATGGTGGACTGCTCTTGAGCACTTAGAGCAGCAAACGCTTTGTCGGGCTGGTTGTGTTTATGGTCCCCAGGCGCCGAGTGATGTGATGTAAAAAGATGGACGCGAGCCATGTCGAGTCGGCAGCAGTAAAACGAAGTAGGGTTTCGTGTGTTATTTCCTTATTCTGCTGTGCTAGTCGCTTGAGGTGAACGGAGTCTTTTTGGGAACAGTCAAAGAAGAGCGAACGAAGAACCAAGCCTCACCCAAGCCTCCAAAGGACGAATTGACCAAACCGTGCTAAAGTTCATGGAAATAAAAAAAAGCAAAACATTGCGCTGACGTCAGCAACAGGAATCACATGATATATTGATTCTCACCCAATCACTATCCGACTTTTCAGCCCTATTGTCCAGCCATTGAAGCAGAGACCCCGTTTCATCCTCTTGCTCTTCACACAAAGATTATTTTCTGGTTTACTACATGAATGCGCTCAATAAAATCAATGGGAAAAACATTCTTGGATTTAATGTGGTACGATGTATAAGCAGAGCATAAAATATGCTTACGGATACAGACATCAAAAAGGGTTTATTTAAAATGCTTTCTGAAACCATTGTGGTCGCGCTACATTGCACCATATGAGCTTAATTTGGTCCAGAGTCCCTACAGTTAGCACAGAAGTTGTAAGTTACTTCGCAGCTGCCGCCATTGAAAGCATGGCTGCCACATCCTTTGCAGCCCTGGTTGCCGTAAATATTGGAGAACAAATTTTTCATGTCACTGCCGCGAAGCGATGGATAGGTGGACGTGCAACTATAGATAGCTGTATAGTCTCCATAGACCTTGGAAGTGTATTGGCCGTAGGTGTTTCCATCGATGAACCGGTTGGAGGCATTGATGCAAGTAGGGCCCATAGACTTGTTACATCTGCTGCTTCCATGACAGTTATTATTGTAGGTAGCCATGACCATACCGGCCATCACGGTTAGCGAGAGGAAAAGGTGACTTTGCAAGCATGGTAATTTGAATAATAGTGCTTATGTTGTTTTGAGCTCGACCATTTTATATGCGTATCAATGAAGAGGGCTAGGCTCTGCAACCTATTTTCATCTCGATGCACAACACCTCTGAGAAGTGAATGAAGAGACAGAGAAGGCGATTCATAGTGTATTTGGAATCTCATAACTCATGCAGTTATGGGCATATTTTTGTATGCTGTTGAGCGTTCCACTGCGCATTCGTACAGACTTTGGTCAGCATACCTGCAGAACGGGCATACAACCAGCAGCATTGGGCGAGCTTGGACAAAATGAGCCTTGATACCTTACGGTAGGCAAATCGCAATATGGATTACATTCAGGAGAGTGTAAAGCCATAATACTACGATGAAACAATGCTCATCATAATGAAAGGTTGCGACAGGAGTAACTTTAGCAATGCATTATACTCCTACTATTGATCTAGCATTTATTAGTGTAGAGCATATTATGAGAGATGTAAACTACGGATGGATGATTAGATATCTTCATGCGAATACAGCTTCTTTCTTCTTCTTCTTTGTTTATCTACATATTGGTAAAGGTTTATGCTATGGTTTATATAAAGTACCAAGAAATTACTTTGCCCTCAAAGCGGGAAAAAATTATATGCAGAGATTGCTTTGTGTTTCGGTCTACCGAATGGCTAAATTTTTTACTTTATTTTGCGGCTGTGCATTGGTTGCTGCAAGGCAAAGGTATGAAGTTGACGACTCAAAGCCAAAAGTTGGGTGTGGGGCAGTCGATACTCCAAGTTTTGGGAATCTCGGCCATTATCAATGTTTCACGTGCACTTGGTACGTGCTCAAAAATACATTCCGTCTATGTTGTCAATAGACGAGGTACTTTCAGTATACTGTAAGGTGTCCGTGACAAGTCAGGTGTAGGTTTCTCTCTTCCGTTAAGATGACTCAAAGGTGGCTTGGGCGAAACTGAGATGTTCTATGAGCTGGTAAAAAAATTCTCACAAGCAGGCATGCAAACACAAGGTTTTGGATGTTGGGTGAATCGGGCCATGGAACGTATCATTTCCGAAGCCAGCTGGTTCATTGATAGTTGCTGACCCTGCGAACAAAACTGCACCCTAAATCATCGAGATTTTCTGAATATCGGTCAGTACTATTATTGTCATTCATGTTTCTATGATCTATATGGTTCTGTTCGCTTGTCGGGGCCCGATGAAGATAGCAAAAAAAATTTCATATGCTGTTTCCTTAGGCGGCTCCGGTGTAACGTAATTACCGAAACGAACATTTTCGCATTACGGCACTTCTTTTACCACCGTTGATCCAGCATCGAGCAGTGAGAAATGGAAGAAGATTGAATTGCATACTTCTTTCCTGGAGAGGCCGACAAGGTCATTTGGAAGATATCATCAAGACGGGAAACCCCAATCGACCTACCTGCGTACAAATGCAGTCTGTCAATGGGGGTTCGTGATGCAAAACGAGGTTAACCTCATACAGTCAAAGGCCTATGGTGAACGTGTTGTTCGTGCTACAAGCCATGACTCTCGAATGACAAAAGATGGCACAAAAATGTGATAATGAACAATACTCCATAAAAATGCTGCTCCACATCAGTTGACACCACCGTCTAAATTGGTGTGATACACGATTTGTGGGTTTAATTATGTGTGAATGAGAGGATTTTTTATTTTTAACATATTGCTGTACATTTGAGAAGGGCAGAAAGGATAAACAGATTGAAGAAAAAGAAATGGGCTGATGGTACTTTCACAAAAAGTATTTATATTTAAAAAAAAAAAAAATAGAAAGAAAAAAAATAAAAGGGTGGTGGATGCATGCATACACCTCCGGGCTGATGCATATGGAAGGGGGGAATTGTGTGGGTTTAGATTATGAGGATGAGGCGGCAACAGCAGTAGTGGTGGCAATACCATGCTTTAAACTGTTGATTAAATCACTGGTGGGTTTCTCTGGTGAACGCATCTCTGAAGTACGAGTCATGGATCGTTCGTCCATAGTCTGATCCTTGTGATCATGATCAACCGGTATATTGATAGCATCCTTATGCCGATCGGTTTCTCGCCACTCCTGTTGTTCATCAACAGGCATCACCAAAGCCATAGAATTGGAAGCATTGGCTGTGTCGGAAATGGGTATAGAGATGGAGTCGTAATTAGAACGAGATGGGGAAAGGGTCGTGTTGGAAGCACATGTAGGTAAACTTTGTCGTCTTTCATCTAGAAAGGATTTGTCCTTCGCACCATTATCCTTTGACTTTTGAGCAATGAGTCGTTGATGCAATTGAAGTTGTTCTTGAAAAGCTTGCAATTGCTTTTGCTGCGATTTGTGAGCTAACAACGCAGCGGCAGCAGCAGGAGGAAGTCCTGACGTGTTGTCGACAAACCGACTGGTCATCATATCGGTGTCTTGGCTGGAAGTAGACTTTTGCGTATTGGCAAACGTGGAGAAACTGCCACTATGACTGATGGTTCGACTTCGCTCCGGTGAAAGATTTGGATTACTATTGTTGTTGTCATTGGCTCGAAGGTTCATGAAATTGGACATGGTGTTCCTTCGACCATTCAGGTGCGAATGGTTCATCAAGTTCCCCATTCGACCCTCAACCTCCACTCGTACTTCCAAACCACCAACCCGTTCTCGTAAACCTCGATTGCGTCGTTCTAGATACCTGATGTACTCGACGGCCTTGAATAAGATGGTACTCTTTGAATTGTTGATATTTTTGAGCGTGGGAATGATGTCCGTCAACTCTTTGAACCCAGTTCGAATGGTGTTACGACGCTTTTGCTCGGACGCAATGTGGTTGGCACGCTTCTCTTCTTCCGTCAGAAGTTCTTTGTGCTGCTTACTTCGCTTGTTGCCAGAAGTGGATGAGCCAGGCGACTCAGCCATGTCGTCATCTTCATCTGAATCTGTTTCTGATGCTCTACGTTTTACAGACTGTTTTCGTCTACCTCGTTGCTGGTTATTGGAGTTAGAATTGGTACCATCTTGAATGAGCGTATGATCCGATTCCGTCTCTGATTTGACCGGAACAACCATGGAAGAAATTTGCTGATAGAATCGTTGCTGATGTGATGCGTCCAGCGAATCAATGATACTACGTCTATGTTGATCTGGGTCATGGTAATCCGAAGACGAACGGTCGTGGTTCAAAAGAACGCCAGGGGTTTCGTAATTATAGTTCCATGAAGAAGACGAGGTATTGTTTGTAAAATGTGATGAGGGCTGATCATGTGAATCGCTATGTTGTTGGTGGTCAAACAAGCTGGGAATGATCTGTTGATGATCTTCGGCAGCTGAAGAATCCTGCTCCACAAAGAAGGAATCCAAGAATTGCGTGAAGGCGCGTTGATCATTTTCATCCAGTAAAGGGTTGGCATTTTGTTGCAAGAAGTTATCTGCTGTAGGGAACTCTGTAGCCATGTCCATGACCGGTGGTGGTGGGGGAGTTTCGAGAGGGATTGGCATGGAGAAATCTGGGTCAAGGCCCATGCTAAACTTGAAATCTATAGAATAACCATAGGTTAATTTAGATGACACGAACAAAGCAGGTGTCTCAAAAGCAACCATGGTGGAGAAGGAGTCTCTCTATCTATATATATATAAAAAACACCTACCTTCAAATGGGACAGGCTCAGAAATAGGTTCCTCCGAGTCTTGCGTGGATTTTAATACAGCATTGCTAGAAGGTGGGGATGACCACCACTGCCTTGAGTTTGAGTAATTCATGGTATGTATGTGTCAAAAGAAAAGGAGAGGGGGGCGCGGGAGGATGTGAAGTATGCGAGTAAGATAATATAGAAAGGAAGAAAATGGGTTTATGAACGGATCAAGGTTGTCAGCATGTAAAGACAAAAACAGACAAAAGATGGAGAGAGAAAAGAAGGTGGAAAGTGCATATCCAATTTCAAAGTCCCGTTGCTACAGTTGCTCAAAAAAACGTAAGCAACGTCATCAAAGTCAGTCAGACAGGCTCTCTTTTCTGCTGAATAAATGGAATACCAAACTAGGATCGTTTCCAATCACAAATGCGGGACCAATCAGCACTTCTCCGCACACGATCCTTTATTAGATTTTTCAAAGTGTCGGGGACCAACAAGAGGGGTTTGCTATGGAAGAAAGCAAGGAATTGGGCTGGTTGGTTCAAAGCTAGGCACTACTACTCACCGGTTGAACAGCCCTGCCTGCCTGGTGTTGGCTAAGCAATCACTGACTGGGTGAGTTCCCCGCCCGATCAGCGCTTTTTCACCTAACCCTCAGCCAAATCACTTGATCCAGAGCTACGAAAATCGCATTCCGATCCTTTCCGGAAAGTCATTTTCACATGCATCGATTGGTAAGGGTTATCCATCCATTTAAATGAGCATTTTACTTCAAAATATAGAATATATGTGTATTTAATAAAGGAAAAAAAAAAGCTAACGAGCGTCTGAACTAGCTGACTGACGACGGTCCATTGGATAAGGTAGAATAGGACAAGGTGGTGGAGTAGGAGGAAGTTCACGATGAGAAGGTGGAGTAGGCGAAGCTTTAAGCGGAGCCAAGTGAACGTTGTCCTTCTGAGAAGCAGCAGCAGCGGCGGCTCCCAATGTTAGAATGGTGGCTAAGGCATTGGTGGCATTTGGGTCTCCGCCTCCTAGCAAGTTGCCAAGGATGGATACCGCGGTGGAGGGTGAAAATCCTGGGGTAGCTGATCGCTGAGTAGGAGAAGAGGCCAAATGAGCAGGCTCAACACCAGCATGCACCATGGCATTGTCAAGGTTATCCAAGACAGCATGGGTCTTGCTGAGCAAGGAAGTGAGGTGTTGTACTTCTCTACGAAGTTCTTGACGGTGAGCTTCAAGGACTTTTTGAGTGTGTTGAACATCGGAGTGAGGGTTCAATAAAGCCGAAACAGTAGCAATAGCGGCAGCAGTAGCAGTAGATTGGCTTTTGCGGTCAACCAAAGGATTGTTATTTTGTTCCTGAACAGGGTTCAACAAGGAAGCGATTTGAGATGGCAAAGGAGCATGAATGGAAGTAGGTTCCATCACTTGAGGGTTCTTTGAAGGATACTGGCGATCATCATAGCCAAAATTCATGCGTTTGACAGAACGGAAACCGTCTTCATAATAACGACGCTTGCGGTCATTGGATTCATCATCATCGGTACTGGCTTCACCTCCAGATGAAGAAGAATCATGAGTCAACATAGGAGGGTGGTCATCAGTAGAAGAATGGTGATGATGATGATGGTGCTTAGGACAAAGACGACGTTGTTGAATAGGTTGAGGAAGGGGGTGGTGATGTTGAGAAATGATGTTAGCATGAACACGCTTGCGACGTTTGATAACGGAACGCTTCATGGTGACAGGACGTTGAACATTATGAAGTTTGTAATATAAACCACATGCATTGCAAATAGTGTTGCCTTCTTCATCACGTCTCCAAAGAGGAGTGGTGGTGGTGCTGCAGTTAGCGCAGACCATTTGAGGGCGGTCACCATTAGGCGTCTCAGGATCAGAAACAGGAGAGTTATGCTCAGACGGTGTAGTGGGTAGAACAGGGTCTTCTTGTTCAGGCTTTTCCTTGTAAGACTTTGTCTGCTCTTGAAGAACAAAGCGGTGTTGCAATTTAGATGCATTGACATTCTTTCTGGCAAACGTATTGCGTTTAAGCCAAGTTGGTCTTGTAGCATTGCGGGCCTTGAGATAAAGACCACAAGCATTGCAGATGATTTCTCCGGTTGGAGCACGTCTCCAAAGAGGGGTGGCAGTAACACCACAGTTCGAACAAGCAACGGCGGATCCACTTCCAATGTCCGATCTCGCAACACTGGAGTTGCACGGCTCAGTATGACAGGCCACACTGCTGGAAGAGGTCACATTCGTCTTGTCGAACGAACCAGCATAAAGCTGGGAACGGTCGTTGATAGATTCAACACCGGCGGTAGACGATGACATGGTTGACTTTGATTCAAAAAGTCCAGGTTGTTGTTCTTCTAAAGGCATTTTGTGGCACGAGTCGACACTGGTGGTGGTCGACGGTTTGTTGTAGTGTTCCCAGCGGGGAGTCATCGTATCGTTGAGGGATGCAACGGGACGAGATAAGAGATGGTGTGTTTTGTTTGAAGTGGGTTGTTGGTGAACAGTGGGATTAGAAAAAAAAGAAAATAGGAATTTTGCAGTTCAAGACTTGTATTTTAAATGGAATGGGAGCAAAAGATAAGAGAAAAGTGAGGCAGTGCACAAGAGATAACAAGTCCGCATTAGGAGAAGGTCTGATAAGCACCTTTCATAACATCTTATCATCCATGCGGTAATAGGTCTAGACTCCGACCGATAAGGGCAAACACTGTAACTTTATCGTACCATCCTACCAAAAGAAACCGCAAGAAACATGTAGCAAAGTGCAGAACATGGCTATGATAGACACTTCATTCTGTAGCGGTATACCTCTTCTAAACCACCTTCTAAACCACTTGGCCACTTCATCAAAAAACACCCGATCTTCTCCTTGCAACTCATGACAGGCGCAGATCCCTTGGCCTGACTGATAAGCCTATACCATCTAATAACCAGCTACACTATCTTTCAGCACAATGGATCGTTCTTGTAAAAAGCCAACTGTTATTTATATCTTGACAGATGTAAAAGATAGTGCCGTATTTGCATAAATTGATTAATTTATGAACCTTTCACTGGATCAGCCCAACCGAACCCCCCCGTGGAAGGTCTCACGGCTGTACAACGGTGGACATACTTCACCAAGGCGAGAGGTATAAATGCCGCATTCCGGAAAAAAAGGACTCAGGTATGTGTAGGTTTCTATAATGCGGACGATAGATAGCTAATAATTTTTTTATTATCTGTTCTATCTTTGCATCTCTATTCCCCTCCTCCTCGGAAGGAAGGGTTAGGCGGGGTGATTACCAAAACTGGTATTTACTTTCGTTTCAAGCCTATGTGCCGTTATTTTCTCGATCAGCTAATGCCGGCCCAGTCTCCATCTGCAAAATGCCTAGCGTTGGCTAACAAAGATAACGTCCATTGACCCCTTGACCCCTGCCGAATAGACAAGACACAAACAGAACCAAAACCCTGTCACTGCGTATGAGCCGCGGCTGTTGTGTCACTGCAGACGCTGGTTTTTTTTTTTTGCATGTCTGCGAGTGGAAAAAGGGCTCCTGAGCATCTGTGAAAGACAGAGCCCAGCTTCTTACATGGTCGAAAAAGTTTTATGGATGGGAAATTATTTTTTTTCCTATTCACCAGTACTTCACTTTGTTTCAAGCCATGGCGAGAACTGAGTCTCGCTTCAATATTAGTCTATTCTTGGATTATATAATAAACATGGCAGATACATCAATCAAACTTTGGCGATAACAGTGAAAATTCCAGTAGCATGAACATACCCGTGCCATGCAATCTAAGCGAATTAAATCCGATGTTGACAGTAGGCTGGTTTTTTTCTTGCTAAAAGTGCCACATTACTTTCGTTATCTTTGATCATGCCATTTACGATAATTATTATTTTTACAAAAGAAACCGTGTTCTCTCCAGGAAACAGTCTGCCTCACCAAGCAAAATAACCTAACGAACAAGAGCAAGATTAAAAATGAGATTAAAAATAAAAATACATGGCCGGCTCTTTCATGGGCTAGTGCATTGAAGGACGCTGTAAAGAGATTACAATTTGCATGTTTTCAATAGATAGCCTTATTCATCTTCGATCTAGTAGCACAACGCTTTGAAAAATGAAAGATAACTCGAACTGCCATAGACTGTGGATTGCCACCCTCTAGCCCGATCGTGAGGATAGCGATATCACAGTAGGGCAGCATTAAAAGATTACGACCTGAATAAGCCCATATAATTAGGCTACAGCCAACAGTCCGATGAAACATTGGAAATAACGTCAGCTTGTATAAGATATCACAATAAAAATGAACTCTCACGAATGAATGCAACATCTATGAATCAAAAAGTGCAAAACACTAGCTTTTACCTCCACGTTTTCGAACATAGAATGGGCGTAGGGACGCCTTGAAACCAAAACAAAAACACGAGAAGAGACGGATTTTATTTGTGAGTGCGCGACAGAGAGGATGCTATATCCTGTCATTCACTACAATATGCCCAAGTGTATCTGTCCGCCCCAGACCACGCTTCAGTCCTCTTATATAAGCACGTGCGGATCTTGATGATATATTCTAGTTTGTACCAAGATGCTCCAGGACTTCTTCTAACACAATAGCAACACCGTCGTGCTCATTGCTTTGGGTGATGCGATCTAAAGAAGGAGAAGGGTTTCAAAGTGGTTAGAGGAGAGGGTTCACATTGTCTCAATGTCTCTTTCATCGGAATAAAGAGGGACGATCCATTAAAACGGAAGAATATTTATACGTATCCCCGCTCGTTGCGTCTCTTTACCTGCAATTTCCTTAACGCTAGGGTGAGCGTTGCCCACAGCGATACCAGTACCTATGGTTCGAAACACGAGGTATTAGAGTTCATCGAACCGGCATAATTGAACATATACAGAAGGAAAATGTCAGCTGACCAGCCCAAATAAGCATTTCGCTATCGTTCGGCATATCACCAAAAGCTATAACGTGCGCAGGTTCGTATCCAAGGTCCTTGCAAAGATCCTTGAGAGCTGAACCTTTTGACACCCCGGCAGCCGAGATCTCAATGGAGTGAGGGTTGCTGAAGGTGATGTTGACAATATCTTTCCACTCGTCTCCTCCAAACAGTTCAAGAAGTCGTTGGTTAAGAGTCTCGGCCATGACACCGGGCTGAATGACTACGAGTTTCTCGATCGTATCTTCTTCGTCCTTAATAAACTCAGTGGGGTCACGTAGAATGTAATCGTGGTCTAGGAAATCTCGTCTGTTCACTTCATAGTTTTTGTCACAAACAAAATGAAGGCCACTTTCTGCTCCGAGGCAGACGCTGGGGCCGATATCTTGAAGGAGAGTATTGATAATTAATTTGACATGCTGGTTGGGAATAGAATATTTCTTAGCGATGGTCTTAGAAAACGAGTCATAGACAAGTCCACCGTTACAGCAAATGGTAAGAATATTATCCAAGCCCATCTGGTCAACAGCACATTGCATGGTCCGAGGAGGTCGTCCTGAAGCCAGCAGAACTCGAACACCTTGTTTAGCCAACTTATGAAGGACGTCTAATGCTCGTTTTGTTGGGGCACCTCCTGCTTGAGCAGTAACGTCGGAATGAACCAAAAGAGTTCCATCGAGATCCGAAGCTACCAATTTAATGTTGCTGAATGCATGTGGAGTCATGGTAATGATGTCGGGTTTGACAGAGGTTGCACTGACAGCTAGGCAGGCTTCTGTTAAAGCAGGGCAGCTGAGCTCCGGCGGGTGATGGGTTAGGGCAGCTGAGGGAGAATTCATCTCAAGGCGTT
The DNA here is from genome assembly GCF_025399195.1 of Umbelopsis ramanniana AG. Lineage (NCBI taxonomy): Eukaryota > Fungi > Mucoromycota > Umbelopsidomycetes > Umbelopsidales > Umbelopsidaceae > Umbelopsis > Umbelopsis ramanniana. The sequence goes on from NW_026252122.1 coordinate 171,188, forward strand.
TATTTGGGGGGAGATTTTTTTATATGTTAATTTTGTTATGCAAATTTCCGCCCTAAGACAATTAAAAATACTGGCAGTGGTCGCAGAGTGAACTATTTGTCTCTTCTTTCCCTTTCTTCATCTCTTGTTTCAGCGTTTGGGAGACTCTATGAATTCGCAAACCGAACTGCCGCCTGATGCCCAATCAAAGGCAGGTGAAGCTCAGAAACAAGCACAGAAGTATGTCGAAAACACGTCTGGTGCAGCTAACGTTCATACTTTCGACGAAAATATGACACCACAGCAAAAGAGGGAGCAAATTGAAAAACAAATACCAGCAGGAGTACTCCCACCTCAGAAGGAATCTCAACAACAGCCTGGCGCCATGGCTACGGACGTTGGTACACTGGATGCTGAAGAAATTCGCCTCACCGCGGCCAGTGCAGAAAAAAAACCTACCGCAGATGTTACAACAACAGGTGTTAAACAGCAAGCCAAGTCGGAACCTGGTGCCTTTACGAAAATTCCCAATTACTACCGCTCAGGGTGGACTGCATTTTCCAATCTGCAAAATCCTGGTGGTTCTATTGAACTCCGAGCCGCAGAGAAGCCTGAAGATGCTTTTGGTGACCAGTTGAAGGAAGGCTGGTATGGTGAATGGTGGCAAAATGCCGGAGTGCTTCTTTTTACAGGGTTCTTTACTTGGCTTCTGATGAAAATGGGAGCCGGACTGGCCACCGTCCTGGTTGTTTGTGCTTTTCTTGGTATGTTACACTCTGTTACCTTCTCCCTCCTTGCTTGTTTCGCTAACCCTTTTATCACGTTGCACATAGGAACCTACTACCAAACAAGTGTTCGACGTTTTAGACGCAATGTGCGTGATGATATACAGCGAGAACTTATTAAGAATGATATGGCGGCTGGTTTTGAATCCATGGACTGGTTAAACACTTTTCTCGGTAAAACCTCATCCGGAGCAAAGCGCAAGTGACCCTCTTCTAGATTATTCACACACAGCTTTTTTGCAGAGAAATTCTGGCTTATCTTTGAACCTGTGCTTTGTGCACAAGTCATTGAACAAGTGGACACTGTCTTGGCAGATAACTGCCCTGCTTTCTTGGATTCTTTGCGGCTCACTACGTTTACTCTTGGCACCAAGCCTCCCCGCATTGATGCTGTCAAAACATATCGTAACACTCAGTCAGACATTGTGGTACAAAACCTTGAAAATTCGCTTGCCCTTTTGCTTTAACCCGACCTCACCGATTTATTCGTTTCAGACTATGGATTGGAAGGTTTCGTTCACGCCAACTGATGTTTATGATATGACACCAAGAGAACAAGAAACAAAGGTCAACCCTAAAATTATCCTGACTATACGCGTCGGAAAGGGTATGCTAGGAGCTGGTATGCCTGTCCTAGTGGAGGATATCAGCTTCAAAGGCTACATGCGTGTTAAAGTCAAACTAATGAGCAAGTTTCCACATGCTAAACGCGTTGAACTTTGCTTTATGGAAAAACCTGAATTCGACTATGTGCTCAAACCTGTAGGAGGAGAAACATTTGGATTTGATATTAACAATGTAAGCAGGCTAGTCTACTTTTTTCAGAGACATGCTACATCGTCGGCTGATACAAACTCAACCTTTGCAAAACATTAGATTCCTGGTCTACAAGGCTTCATTCGCGATCAAGTCCACTCTAATTTGGGTCCCATGATGTACTATCCTAATGTCTTCACTTTGGATGTTGAAAAACTGATGTCTGGCGATATGGACATGACTTCTGCGAATGGTGTCTTGGCCGTCACCGTGTATTCTGCCTCCAAGATCAAGTCCGGCGATTTGTTTGGAGGAGGTTCCATTGACCCATATGTTCGTTTCCGTATCAATCGCGGCCCAGACCTAGGTCGCACCAGTGTTTTGAATAACACTGACGAACCAAACTGGAATGAAACACACTTCTTGCTCCTCAATAACTTAAATGATAGTCTATCTATGGACCTCTGTGGAAAGAACAATACTACTCGGGATCGCGACTTTGGATCCGTAGTTTATGCGCTCCAGAAACTCGCAGATTCTGAAGACGCCTCGGACGAAGGAGCGTAAGTATCAACAAAGTGCTGGCTGGAGGCCAAAGAGACCAAATTTATCTTACTTACGAAATTGTTAATTTCCTTCACGTAGCAATTTACAAGTGCTTCGTCATGGTAAACCTATGAGTGAACTCAAAGTCGATCTTAGATACCTTCCAGTGTCTAAGCCAACCAAACAAGACGATGGATCTATCATCCCAGCTGTTGAATCAAGTAAGTTGTTTAATATATTACAATTAGCCATGACGTTTCTATCCTGACAGTGCCATCATAACAGATTCCGGTATCTTGCGATTTACCATACACGAAGTCAAAGGTTTATCCGGTAAACCTAGTCCGTATGCTCGTGTGCTCGTCAATGGAACAGAAAAGATCAAGAGTAAGCCATTGAAGAGGAACGCCAATCCCAAGTTTGAGAAGGTTGTTGAGGTACTGGTCATTGATAAGACTGAGGTACAAATGCGCGTACAAATCCAAGACGCAACGAGCTTTTCATCCGATGTTGAACTTGGTTCATGGTCCGCAAGTTTATTGAGTATCTTTGACAAAATTGAGAAGAATGAAGGATGGTGGGATCTGACTCGCAATGGCAAAAATTGTGGCCGTCTGCGCATTAGTGCCGAATGGAAACCGGTGGTTATGACTGGCTTAGCTGAAAGTCTCGGTGGCCATGGCTATTACTGTATGTTTTCCTTTTTAAGAGCTGCGTGTAAATGATACACCTCGTCATCAACTAACCTTCATTTCGCTTTAGCACCGCCTATTGGTATTGTGCGACTTTTACTCTGGGAAGCTAGAGACCTGAAGAACGTTGAATCTGTTGGTGGTGGAAAGTCTGATCCATATGTGCGAATCAAGTCTGGTGTTCAAATTCGTGCATGTACTGAAGTCGTCGATAACAACCTGAACCCAGAATGGGGAGCCGTTGTTTACGTACCCATCCATTCTGATAAGGAAGATCTTACTCTCGAGGTTATGGATTGGAATGCAAATAGCAAGGACAAATCTCTCGGTATGACAGATCTTAGCGTCAAAGAATTGGTTAAGATGTGTGCTGAAGGAGAAGGCGACACTCTTCAAAAGTGGTATGAATCTACTGGAGCCAAAATTGACAAGTAAGTGAATAACTTATACTGTTCCGCTCGCCTCTACCATGTGTAATAATATTGAACTCTTATTCTCTCTATTTGATTAGATGGGCTCCATTGAAGTCTCTCGACCGCACTCAGGTGAAGGGAGAAATCAAATATGAAGCTGAATTCTACCCAACGCTTGCTCTAGCTAAGGATGCTAGCATCAAAGACAAAGAAAATGCTGTCAAAGAAAAGGCTGAAGCCAAAGCAGAAGAGGCAGAAACCCGTGGCGAATTATCCGATGTACAAGCTGAGACAGACAAGATGATTGCAGAGATTGATGCTGAATGCCCAGAAAAAGATTTGCATGGCACATACATCAAGTATACACCGGACGATATCGTCGATTTGCGATCCTACGAGTCTGGTGTCTTGACGGTTAAAATCCATGAAATATCATTCGATAAGCCAACATTTGCTTATGCTGAGGTGCTGATTGATTCTATCCAATCTCAATACCGTACCACCAAACTTCGTGGTCGCAGCTTGGAGTTCAATGAAACCACCGATGCATTCGTAAAAGAGTCCGACTTTAGCAAAGTCGCTATTCAGATCAAGCCAGGTAACGCTGACGAGAAAGACGACGATGTCATGGCTTATTGGGTTGGCCAAGCCAATGACATTATTCGAAAAATTCAATGGAGAAACCGTACCTTGCGCGACGAAGGCAAAGGCACTAGTACTGTAGATGACGGTGAATGGTTTTCGCTATTTGGTGGAGACAATACAACTGGCAAGATTCGACTTAGCTTTAAGTTCTCGCCCGTCCTCGACTTCACTTTGGATCCAAAGGAAAGCTTGGAGAGTAAGTAAAGACTTGTTATGATTTCTGCCATCGAATAGCTAATTAATCACTTGTATTTACTGCAGACCAAGGCAACCTGACTGTTACTCTCATCAGTGCCCAGTCTTTGATGGCTGCCGACAAGTCAGGTATGAAATAACAGAAGCAATTATGTTACTTGCATCATGCAGCGCGCTAATGAATATGCCTTTTGTATTTGCAGGCAAGAGTGATCCTTATGTTGTCTTTTCCATTGACGGCAATAAGGTGTATAAGAGCGCAACCATCAAGAAGAATCTAAATCCAAAGTGGAAGAACGAAAGTTTTACAGCTCCTGTTGTAAGTAATCCTCTGACATCTGTTTGGAATTTTGTTAATTTTCTGTATTTAACCCCACCCATTGAACTTTCCAAACTTGACATGAATTTTCCTTACAGCTCTCACGATTTGCGTCCAGTTTCCGATTGGAAGTCTTTGATTGGAACCAAGTTGGATCAGGCATGCCACTCGGTACGGTCTCGTTTTTATTAGCGGGTTTCTATCTATGATGGTCTTAGTTTGCTAATTACCCATGCATTTCCTCCCCCTTACAGGTTCAACCGGTATCTCGTTATCCAGGCTAGAAAGTTTTACCGCGCAGGAAATTGACTTGCCGCTTGAAGGGGTTAAGGGGGTTACCGGCAGTGTCAAGATTAGAATACTGTGGCAACCTCAACTCCTCGCTCGCAAAAAGCAGCATACATCCATTCTATCTAGTGGAGCCAAGGTATTAACCGGTACGGCTGGCGCTACTGTTGGTGCGGGTATGGCTGTTATTGGAGGTGGTGCTGCCATCGCTGGTGAAGGTCTCCAGTTGGGAGGTAAAGTAGTTGGAGGTGGACTTCAAGCTGGTACTAAGGTCATTGGAGGTGGTCTGAGCGTTGGCTCCAAAGTGGTTGGAGGCGGAGGAAAAGCTATTGGAGGTGGTCTCAATTCTGTTTTCCACATTGGACGAAAGTCAAGCAAACAAGATGTCAAGACTGACGCTACTGATGGAAATCAATCCGGCAATATGCTGGTGCCAGAAAGTGGAGTCATTCCCAATAGTCAATCGTCTTCTACTTCCACTATAAATGGACAAAACAAGCGAAACTCTATGGATCCCACGGCTAGAGGTAAGAGCTTTGTTTGGCGTAAAGAGAGCGAACAAGACGGAATACGGAAAGCCAACAAAAATTACCCGTTGTAATTTTTGTTTTTTCAAACCTAATGTTCGCCTCTTTGTTTTTAATAACCCTGTCGCTTATGCCTTTTTCATTTCTTATGGCTACAGGTGAACTAACAGAAACCACTGGAGCAAATGGCATCGTTGAGGTTCATGTTATATCTGCAAGAGGCCTAAAGGGAGTAGACAAAAGTGGTACTAGCGATCCTTTTGTTCGACTCAAAGTTGGTAAAGACCACAGCAAAACGAAGCACATTAAAAAGTCACTGGACCCACAATGGTATGTAAATAGGGAAGCGCTTTAAGAAATGATCATCTTGTTCTGACTTTTTTTTTTTTTTGCGCTAGGAATGAGACTTTCAAATTCAAGGTGACAGAAGCTCCAGTTGGACTTGAGCTGGATGTTAAGGACCATAACACCTTGTCATCCTCTATTGCTCTCGGTAGCTTCCATGCTAACTTATGGGATATACTAAAGGTTCAACCTGGTCAGTCTGCTGAGACAGAGCAATGGTTCCCTATATCTCCACCTGGTAGTGGTGAGATCCAAATCAGGCTTGTATTTAGTCCTTGATGAAGTGGTAAAAACGGCGCAATGGACAGAGAACGTGTCTACCGCTATGTTAAAGATTTTTAGTCTTTCTTGTGTATAACTTTAGTATCAATAGAATACTTGTGTGCGTTATTTGTAAAGATCTGCCGCCGTATCTATGTACTCAATTCTACCTTACATATTTTTTCGCCTGTTATGAAATACATTATATTGCTGCTTGAAATAATGAATGAAGAATCAAACTCATTGGTTGCATGACTGCTTCTTTTTGTCGCCGTTCAAATTCTCTAAACCTTCCTCATTGCCTTCGCCTTTTCTCTCTCCTCAGCTCACGCTCAGAGAACAGCGTTTAAAGTCTAACGCAAGGCGCAGAACATCCATACCGAACCTCAGAATACGCTACGTTGATCGAACAATACAATAACTTGATATGAGTAAGTCAGACTCTCATCTCTTTCCTGGCACCCTCTTCCTTTTTTTTTTTCTCGGGAAATCTCTTTCTACTTGTTATGCGAATGGGCGTCAATGCTTTGTTCGCGAGTACCCTTCGCTTGGAATGATTCACTCACTGGTGTTGCTCTTAGCTGCAGATAGACCAAGGCGAGCAAGAGCCGGAAGAAACCAACAAAAACTTCAAAGATTGCCGTCGGTGTCCTCCGATGACGATAGTTCTGACGAAAATTCAGTAACTCGATGCATTTGCCACAAAATCCGTAAGCTCTTTTCCACTTGTCCAGCGTATTGTTTCAAAAGCACTAATAAAAATGAGCCTCTCTTGTTGTAGATAATGATGGAATGATGGTGCAGTGTGATAATTGCAACGTATGGCAGCACTGCCCCTGCGTAGGTCTGGAAGGTATCTCTGAAGACGAAATGCCCGATCAGTACTATTGTGAAGAATGCAAGCCTGAAAATCACGTTATGGTAGATTCATATGGAAGGTGAGTTATTCGTTGGCGATTTGGGCTGTCTAGGGCTCTATTGAAGTTACTAATTTTTTTTTGTGCGTGTGTAATTTTTTTTTTTCTTCCTCCCCCTCTTTTGCTATGCAATGCTATCTTCAGGTACCGTCGAGTATATGATCCCAAAGGTCTTATACAACAAAGTCAAAGAGCGCATAAGAAGAGAACCACGATGAATAGTGCTGATGCAACAGACTCTATTCCCGAACTTTACCAAATACTCGCGTCAGATAATAACGGCCATCCACCTGAATCTATTAGCCCTTCCATGACTTCGGATACCATAACAGCCACCACAGCTGCTACTAACAGCACCAGCACTACCTTAGACATTGATGATACCATTGGCCCTAGGTTCTCAAAGCGCCGACGAAGCACCACCAGTACCAGCGATACCTCTCGATCAGCTCAAGCCACTAAACGGGACCTTTTGGTGAAGCCATCGCGGTCGACTTCTCCAACCGCGCTCAAGCAAAACGTGGATCAAGAAAACAAGACAAACGGTCGTGGAACCAAGCGTCGAACGGTATCAGATAGATCTGCAAAATTGCGTGCCAGCGCAAGCCCTCAAATAGCATTCAAGGAATTACCGGATGGCATCAATACCAGACGAAGAGGAGGTAATCTCGACATAAGGCAAAAATCAAGTGAAGCAGGAGAGGTACAAGATATGGAAGGCGAAGATGAACAGGAGAATGAAGCGCAAAACGGACATACCATTACTAGACGACGGGGGGCTGCGGCAGCTAACAGTCGCACCAAGAAGCTCAGCAATGAACCTCGGCGGCGAGGGAAAGCAGTAGCTGCAAGCCCACTTTCTCCCAATCTTGACCGACATGTTCCTAGCAAACATAGTCCGTTAATCACACATAAGGAAGATATGGACACAAAGATTCGTGCTCCTCTATCGCCTTATGAAGAACGTCTTTCTGATACCGAAAGCCCTCGCATGCGTGCCAAAACACCTCCAACAAAGATACGCTACCCATCCAATAAGATGTCCCTTGGCGACATGGATAAACGTGCGTCTCAAATTCTGAGATACATCAACCGTATGCAACTGACAATGACCAAGAAGCAACGCTCTGGGTATCATCGACAAGATGCGCATGCACAAATTGATCCAGTGTTGATATCTAAACCCTTGACGGAGAATTGTAGTAACGGAAATATCAATGGTAACAACAAACTGGTGGGTGAACTAGAGGTAGCGTCTGGTAACGCGCCAGCCATAGTGTTGCAGCGATCCTTGTCCATTAGTTCCATGGCTTCATCGCTCAGCAGTGCATCAACTATACCACTCAATGAAGATGACGGTAAATCGACGAAAGGAGAGGAAGAGGAAAAGTGTTGCATTCCAGCACCAGAACATGCCACAGCACTTGAAATCATGGATAGGCTGGCTTGCGAACTGGTAAAATTTCAAACTCGATTTGGTCCTCAAAAGAGCCACACCCACTCAGAACAAGGTCGACATAACCACCAACCAGACGATCGATTGCCTGTACGCAGTGTATGAATCCACTGAAACTCGCTCGCCCAGTCATATACACCTCTCATCCTGACATCGTATACCCTCGTCCCTTCTTTATACACCTCCCCATTCACGCGCTAAAATCTTTTTTGATCACCCAACGCAATCCACCATAAAAACAAAAGAGAGCATCCCAAATCTCAATCCTCGTCACCTACATCTTCTTCTGTCAACCCTTCTGTGTCTCATTTTTTTTTTGGTCTTCTTCCTCTTTTAATCAAAGATTCCCTTTTGTTCTTATTGCATTGTGCAAAAATTTTTTTGGCACACCACGTAGTGCCTACCAACGTAGGTGTTCTGGTAGACCTGGCTTGAATCCAGAACACATATATATAAAATCAACGAATTAGTTAAAGTAGGTTGCGTAGGCTTGTTTATGAGTTTATATTTGGAATGATTTATATTGTGGATTTTATGCCAATTGTTGTGCTTGTCCATGTTGTTCTACAAGATATACATTAGCCTATAGGTGTGCTGGCTGGCAACGATAACAATTTTGACACTCACCTGCAGTGGATAGAATATCCATCAATTGCTGCTGCTGCTCAATGTTGAGACTGGATGTCAATAGAGTGTATGACTGTGCTTGGGTTTGCTGTAAATCTGGTTCAAGAGGTTGGACAGTGGGTGATTAGCACTTGAGGGAAAAATGTAAGACACCGCGGTGGAGTCGTGCAAACTGCTTACTTTTGAATGCATGTGCAAAGGTGATATATGGATCGACATTGTCAAGGGGAGACTCAAACAAAATCTCTTCTCCAATCTCTTCTTCCTCCTCCTCGTCATCCGTCGCCTGACTTGCAGCCCCATTGGCTTGCTGGGCAAGGAACTCAAGGTACTCGGCATCCTCATCCTCCACATCGTCGTCTTCATCTACATCCCAAGTCTATTAGCCTAAGGAGATTCATGCCACTTGCTCATATGCGGTACACTTACTGTCATCCTCGCCGTTGTCGGTGCTATTTTCATCTGTGGTATCCGCCGTGGCTTCCGAAGCCTCATCGTCAGGAATATCTCCAGTGTAATAGCGCTCCATCTCTTCTCGATCTATAATAATTTTGGTCAATGTACACATCCTACAGCCATGGTACGTAGACCAGCGAGCTTACTTTGAATAGCTTTAGGAAGCGTTTGGAATGCAGTGATGATAGCATCCAACATACTGGGCCATCCATCTCGGAGAGAAGTGGGTACTTGGTCAAATGGCATGTCCAATATCGCACAAAGTGATACTACGATCAGCTTCTTGTCATGTACTCTACAAATCCACCATCAGGAACCCTATTTCACATTAAAACAACCTGAACGTATGAAATGGCCACGTACCTGGAGAATTTTGGTACAGTCTGGAACCAAAGACTAAAGAATCCTTTAATCCATTGGTTCTCTTCTAGGAGTCGAATGGTAAGTGCCGGATTGTAGTGGAGACTGTTGATGACCACTTCGAGGCAGTGCACGCGGAATTCGACCGTCTTCATGGAATTGGCAAATATGAATTGGAAAGCAAGGTTTAGGAACGGTGGGATGTAGGAGTCGATGTGGCCGCGACAGTTGAGTAGCATAGATTCAATGAGTTTGCACGCGCACACCCGATCACTCTCGCCCAAGCGATCGCTGTTCATGACCTATGAAAGTGAGAGGTTTAACATAATTGCATGGGGATGTTGTCGTCAAAAAGTTGAGCTCTTACCGTTTCAATAATGTCATACATCATGGCTTGATGCTCTTGGCTTGAGCAAATGACTTGATGGCCGTATGAAATATAATTATCAAGGCACGGAAGCATTTCTTGAAACAAGGTCATTAGTCCAATTGCATTACTATCGTCGCTTTGCGCATGATATTGGGTACTTACCATCCATAAAGTCAACAGCCGAGGTCTTGAAAGCCTTGTAAATAAGGCCGAGTACATTCCACATTGGTTCACTAATGGTCTTTGCTGAAAATGTGCAAGAATCGATGATCTCAAATATCTCGTCATATAAATCTGTTTGCAGAAAGGGCAGTCAAGATGGATGGTGGGTTACAAAATGTCTGGCAAGGATGCGAATAGCAAGATTTTGTTTTACCGATGATAGAATTTTCAAGAGTATAGGAGATGACAGGCTGTAGCACTGTTTCCAATTGACTGAGCATTTCGGGAGTACTTTGAAGACTGAGAATAAGGGTACCAATAGTCTTGAGCACACCCATAGCAGCCATGATCTTGTCAGCTACGCCGTCTGTATTGATTGATCCAGACAATACGTCTTCCTCGGTGATATCCTTTTGTGCTTGCGAAACATCCTCCATGATGCGCAAGAACGTATCTCTCTATATGTGACAATGAATCAGAAATGGATCACGAGCGGAACTTTTTGAAAGTGTACTCTTTCACATACCAACTGGGTACAGAGCTGAACGGCAAAAGGCACCAATTGTTCAGCAAAAATTTCAACGAATTCCTCCATCACATTAGCAAGCACGTCCGCGTCAATCTCGTTTGTCAAGTTCAGAAGTTCTAATGCCATGCGCAGGTAAGTACCATGTATATGAACATGTCTAGCGTAAGCATAATGTACATACCTTGCATGATGAAAGGCAAGTTTGGTACCATGGCGTCTCGTACTAAGCGTTGAATGTATTAGTACCGTACCGGACCATGACTTGATCCACCTTCAACTTACCAATTTCATGTCTGATCATTGGCTGAAGCGCTAATGCAGCATGCACTTTGACAGGAAGCTCATTATCCTTCAAACAACCAAGTAGGCTATTGTACAAGATGGATAAATTCTGAATGATAGATAACATTAGGTTTTTGTTTCATGCATGTGCGGTCATAACTTCACTTACTTCTTCACTAGCAAAGTCGAAATCGCTAAACTGACGAGTAATACTGCAAGCCTGTGTAGACAAATCGATCAGTGGACATTGAGTACATATAGTGGTAGTAAAGAAGGCACTCACTCTGGCTCTTAAGAATGGGAATGGACTGTTGAACTCGGGAAATACGTGTGCGACAAAGAAAGGCTCCATCATGGATGCGACCGTTTGCTAAAGAGATACCTGATAAGAGACGTGGTAGTGTACCAATTTTTTTTTTTTTCAATGTCCCGGGCCATACCTTTGACAAAATTTCATTTGAAAGACAACCGACAATGTTCAAAGCGCCATCCTTTTCCTTTCCGTTGCGAAGCTCGGGAGCAGTTGTTAAATATTTGGTCAAGAGTTCATTGGTAAAGGTCAAGATTGTCATGAAGGTCTGCTTTCGTCTGTGCCTTGCCATATCTATCAGCAGATTACTGGCATGCATCTGTGCTGAGTGGAAATCTTCAAGGGGATCTAAGGGGAGCATGTTCGTGAATATGCTATAGTGGTGCAGTGTGATAAAACTGGTGGTATTGGCTAACCTATTTTCTTGTGAACGAACTCTACAGGGTCTTCTGACCACAGTTCAGCGTCCGAATCTGAAAAGCACATTTGAGGGAAGATGAAGTAGGCTATCAGCGATTCGCTGTGCGGTTTGACCAATTGCCACATGGTTTTGTTTTTTATGCTGGAACCAAACAGAATTGGTGTTAGAGAATACACGCTCATCAACGCACCGTGGCCATGAAAGACGCAAAATTTCAACTTACCAATCGGTAAGAAAAGCAGCAATCAAAGCCATGCATTTGCTCGATAGCCAAACCTCCTTTTTGACCCAAGTATCCACTTGCTTGAGGTAGGCATGCAAGATATCTGGGGCAAAGTTTGCAACAAAGTGCTTGGCGAACCCCATGTATTTTGTGTTGCTCCCTGGGAGCAGTGTTGGGTTACCATAGCGAGTGAAAATTCGGTTCAAGCAATGGTACGCCCACTTTTTAGCCTTCCACCACAACATCCTCTCTCTCTCGTCTTCGGATATGGTCATCTCATTCTCAACCTTCTTGTCTACCAGTTGTAAAAACAAAGTACCCCATGCTACCAGGGAGGCTGGGTCTTGTAACGTTTTAGGAAAATCCGACTAAAGGACGGAGCATCATTGTTAGCCTTGTGATGCTATGTTGGAGGAGGCTCGCACAAAACAAAACAAAACTTGCCTGAATAGCACCGTAATATGACTTGAGAGCTAGTTTCAACATCTCAGCTGCCTCTTCGCTTTGTTGATTCACAAGATTGGAAACTGTAGTTTGTACAGTTGGAAACAGGAGCTTCACAGCCTGCTGCAACGGCTCTCGGCCATCAACAGATTTCCACCTGATAGGGAATTATTCATTACTGGGTCCTCATATAACTGTCATCACAAATAGATGTCTACAGTCACACTTACTGGTATATTTTCACCACCTCCCTTAATGCTAATAGCCCGACATAAACGGTATCGGCATCTTGTGAAGTTAACGATGCTTGTAGCTGATGAACCAGATCAGGCCATTGGCCGGGAAAATCAGATGTCAAGATGGTATTGAGCGACGCAGTGAGTTGTACTCTGTTAAGCACAAGTTAGAATTTGTAAGCATGATATGAAGGGTTTATACACCGTATCTTACTTGACAGCTTGCGGGACCTTGGTCATAACGTTCAGCAGTTGCTCCTTGATGACCACTCGCTCTGCCGGATCAATCGGAGACACCGAAGGGGATATCCTGGAAGTGTCCCATGCTTTACTTATTCTGTTTTTGAAGTAAATGGCAGCTGCGAGAACAACAAAAGGGTAGGGTCAGTGCCTTTGAGCTCCACGGGTGGGCCCAATGCGTACATAGACTGAAACCTGACCGTCCCCGCACTATTTCTGAGTTCAATCGTATATGTTTTGAAACTCACCTGCTTGACGTGCTCCAAGTTCAGTCTCTTGGTTCGAAAGGATATGTAGAACAGTGGTCAGAAAACCGTTTTGGCCATCAATCTGGAAAAAGCAAAAACGCGTGTCACAGAAATGTCAGATTGCCAACAACGGCAAAGGAGAATCAAGGCTTACATTTCGTATAGTCAATTCGGCTTGCTTATGAACATTTGGATCGGGATGGTAGGTGGCAACAAAGAGCTGATATACTGAGTTGGGGTCCATGGAATCCGACGCTGACTCGATCCACTAAAGGGGGGAGGGAGGGAATTAGAAAGGGGTTACTCAACTCGAAGGTTACGAAAAAAAAAAAATCTTTAGCATTTCGGTCCCTGAATTTTTTGAGTTCATAGGCTCTGCGCTTGGGGTTTATGCTGGAAACAAAAGACTTCAAAAGAAGAACTGAAGACACTGCTTTACATGCCAAACACGACATACTATGTGAATAAAATACTTATCATCCATGTTTGCGTTTTCTAGCATCTCTATGAACCATCGCCGCACTAGTAACACTCAAGCTCACCCTAATGATCCACCACTACGTCAGGTACCCCCAAAGTGCACAGTTACTTCCCACACACTCACTGCCTTCTACGTCAAACTAACCAGACAATGCGCTACGATAGAATTTGGAAAAGCTTTATTATTGAGCTCTGCTCAGCTACACCAGAAAAAACTGTACAATTTTTCATCAACAACCTAAATGTGCGTTTACAGCTTGGCCTTGTTGACCTGGGTATCAATGACCTGCTTGAACACAGAATCCAACTTCATAGCCAGCATCAGTTGGCCTCTAGCCTTAAGCTTGCCAGTCATGTAAGCCTTTTGACCTAGATGTAAATGGAATGTCAGTCACTGCCCGAATGCTATTGGCTACCAAACATATGCACTTACCATTGAGCTTGCCAGAAGCAAGGTCAATAAAGTCGTTGTCCTTGATGGTAATGCTAACACTGGGCTTAGCCTTGCCCTTGCCCTTGTAGAGTTCACCTTCGCCATCCTTTCTCAAATCAATGGTGAAAATCTGCTCCTTTCCATCGGAATTCTTAATAACGAATTCAAAAACGCCATTGACCTAAGACAAAGGATGTGTTAGTTGGAGGTATCATGGCCAGCACTGTCCAGATTCAAACACTGTACCTGCTTCAAGAGCTTGGCCTTCTCTTCGGCGGAGAGACCGTTTTGAAGAGCATCCTTAAGGTTAGCAAGAAGCTCAGAGGATTGGAATCCGGGAGTTACAATTTCTTCGTTGGACATGTCGTAAGAGTTGAAAGAAGTATGTACACTACTTTTGAAATATCGCTACTTTTATATTTTGTGACTTAAAATTTGGGGACGAAGTTCATTATCCGCTGGGGTTAGAGCCAATCGTTCTTCCCAATCGTTGCATTTCCTTTTGCGTCAAAACAAGCTGACTATTCCTGAAGCATGGCTCCCATTGTCAGTTTGGGGTCTATATTATCATGTGAAAGCCCTTTTTTGTGGAGAAGTTGATACACTGAAATAGTCTACGGTCGATGGTTCTCCCCCAACGCATCATACCTAGTTACTATTTCATGTGAACCAAAGGCAAGACGGTCAAATCACTAGCAAAAGGTCATAGAACAGTTGATGTTGGTATTCATGAATCGGCCATTTCATCAGCCAAACGCCACTCTCTTACATCAACAAGTTGATCCCAACTTTACTTAATTCAGTTCAGCTGGTGATGTAAGACCGCTTTACCATAAAGCTCATTGTGTAGCGTGCTAAATCCCACGGAGGCATGGTATTATCCCATGCTTGCACGTCAAGTTCTGTCTCAAGACTACAATGGGTGATTATTCTCCATTAACCCACTATCCGGTTTTGTTCGCAAATAGCACAATGTTCGCTTGTATTATCTCATGCAAAATAATTTGAATAAGAAAAGATTAAACTCAAGCGATCTAAGATGTGAAATATTGCTTGTGTTCAGGAATAGGCGTAAGAAGCTTATCAGTAGTAAGTGATGCTTCAGTATTTTTCAATGTGAGTTGTTCCATCATTAACTCAGTTTCGAGCGTGTTGGTGCCAACATGAGGGAGGAGGGTTGCTCTTGGATGCGTGAGTAATCCTGGGTGAATTTTAGGTTCCTGAAAATAATTTTAATGTGTGAGATGTATATAAGCCTTTACACGCGGCAAATCGTTTTAGCACTCACCTCTTCAAATACATCTAGCCCAACAGCAGAGACTTTTCCACTTTCCAAAGCTTTGACAAGCGCAGCTTCATCAATCACTTTGCCTCGCGCTGTGTTCACGATAATGACCCCGTCCTTGCACTTTGCAAGCTCACGTGCCGCAAGCAAGTGCGTGGTTTCCTTGCTCAATGGTACGCTCACCGATATAATATCTGATGTTTTAAGCAGCGTTTCAAAGTCAACATAGGTTGCATGATACTTTTCTTCCACTATATCACGGGCAAAAAACGTATTTCAGAATATGAAAATATGTGTCAGGATTCAATGCTTGATGTTCATTCCACTACAACAGATATTGAAATACCTTCTTCGGGAAGCCGAGATCGATTGTGGTATTGAATTTGCATTTCGAATCCGTGTGCTCGTTGGGCAATTGCTTTTCCAATTCCGCCCATGCCTAGGATACCTAATTTCTTGCCTTCTGGGTTGGTACCCATAAATATACCGGCGTTCCAGCGACCTATTAACTCACGTAGTTTAGCACTGGAACCACTACAATATATCTGTAGACAAATTACCTTCTCTCAAGTTTTTTTCCGACTGAATAATGTTCCTGCAAGCATTCAGTAACAAGATCATGGCTATATCGGCTGTAGCCTATTACAAAACGTCAGTGGTCGAGAATCTATTCAGCGCTTATTTGATGCAACTTACAGTATCAACAGCGCCTGGCGTATTGGATACGTAGATTCCGCGTTTAGCCGCAGCGTTGATATCGACACTGTCATAACCGGCAGCGTTGCTACATATGAATTTGACACTGGCTCCAGCTATATCAGCATCGTCACCTTCTGAACCTTGAACCATAAAATGGTTTACTCACTGACCTTTGTGGAAGGTGGCGTATAAGCTCTTCATCGAATGAACCTATGTACTTGGCAGACGTTGACTCTCGATAGATGGTTTTCACTCCTTGATACTTGGATTTGCATAGTTCAAAGAACTCTGGTCGTGAAACTTGAGGAAGATGATGAACGGTATGAAGCTTTGAAAGAGCTTCCAGCTCTTTTAATGCAAAATGAACACAGCCAGCTATTAGTACGCTGGGTTTACTCATGATGATAAGAAGTGGTTCAGGCGTGGATTCAATTCTTAGAAATTTTGTTGAACATGAATAAGTCACGTGCACGGCCTTGTCTGTATTTTTTTTCGTTTGGTGACAGCGGATTTGATATTTTTCCAACATCAACAAAAGAAAAAATGCTTCGATTCACACAATTGTCTAGGCATTCTGCTAGCCAAATTCGACAGTATGCTACAAAGTCAAAGACAACCAACTTGACATCAAAGGCTCGAGTACCTACTGTCGAAAATGTCCTTCCCGACGGCACCATTTTCATCACTCGTCTTGCCCTGTCCACTCCAGAAAGCTCAAAGGCCGCACCATTACTTCACAAGAAGCCTCAAGCTGCCAGCAAGAAGTTGGGTGAATCTGAAATAGCGGAAATCAGAAAGCTGAGAGCAGAAAACCCTAGTCAATGGACTCGAAAAGCCTTGGCTGAGCGTTTTGGGTGCTCAGAATTTTTCATCTCCATTGTGTCCGGCAAGAAGCAGGCTGGTGTCTCCCAAGTAGGCGAGACAGTAACTGAGACTGGATACCGAAAGAAGCTTATTCACGATAATAGGGTTAAGCGCAGAGCTATGTGGTAAAAGTCTGGAAAACCCAATATCACTGGCACCTCTTCTTCATTCACATCATGTTGACAAGACATTACTGTACAAATAAAACAAATAATCTTTAGAAGACTTGATTCATGGTATTTGTATTAGCTGCCAAGGCAAGGTCATAACGACGTGGCTGTTAAAGTGTCCATGTGCTCTGCCTTTATATTTCTGGAAATTTTCAGGACGTTTAGACCACCACTTGTCCTTTGCCAAATCATAAATGTCAAGCTCAGCAGAAAGCAATTTTCGCAACAGCTTGCGAGGCTTTAACTCAAACTCTAGAGGAGGGGGAGTACAACTACCAACAAATACTAATGACGGAGGAAATGCATTTAGTCGAGGATGGTCGTCGTTTACATCCGGAGCGGTCGATGCCATGGACAATGCCCGCAGAACAGTGCAAGGATATGTTCCAGTCAATGCACAGGAAGAAGTCGATGAGCCATGGTTCCAAATGTCAAGGTGGGAGGTAGGTTATCATGGTTTTCACCTTTTTAACTGCCAAGTCCTGCCAAGGCTAATGACTCTCATTCCCGAATGGTAGCGATTAACAGCATGCGCTTTATGTATTGTCCTCGGATTAGCTTGCTTTGCCATGGTAAGTTGACGATGCTATAGGACATGAACAGAAGGAAAGGATCAATGATACTGATTGGTGTTGATCGGTTTAGGCGTTCTTCTTGTTCTTGCCAGTGCTGGTCCTTTTCCCCGGAAAATTTGCTGCCACGTTTACCTGTAAGTGAGATCTTTTGAAGCGTTGAGACGTTGGTTTTGTTTCCATTCTTATAACTACGTATGCTTTCTTAGTGGGCAGTATCTTGATGTTACTTAGCGTGGCATTGTTGCGAGGACCATGGGCACATGTCAAGCATATGATGTCTGTGGAGAGACTGCCATTTACTGCCGCTTACGTTGGTACTATGGCGCTGACGCTTTACTTTTCATTGGGGGTAAGTTTAACTGTACGCTTGCGTTAGCATGATATTATGACTAAATGAGTATGTATGCCGTAATCGTTTACAGGCACGTAACTACATTTTGACCATTATTGCGGCTGTCCTTCAAATAATTGCGCTTCTCTGGTAAGTGACCTATCTCCAGAAAATATATATCGATTGACAAGAGGTATAACCGTTTTGCACTTAAAGGTATTTCGGTTCGTATGTTCCAGGTGGCGTATCCACTCTTCGTTACGGATCATGGATGGTTGGAAGACAAGCTGCCACTCTATTGCCTTTTTAAACCATTTAATAAATTGTATGTATTTTGCTTTTTTTACACTGTTAGATTCGTTGAAAGGAGTAGAACACTTGATGGTTGGCTGGCAGATTAAGTTAGAACATCAGCATATCAACAACGTTTTTCATGTCACTTTCAATGAGTCTACTCAAGGTTAAATTTGGAAATTATAGGAAAGTGCAGTACGCGGCCGTGTAAATCACTGGGGGAAGCTTGCGTTGCCCTTTCTGCCTTCTTGGATTGGGGGGAGTTATCTTTTACCGCACCCGGCCGCGTCAGCTTTGTGTTCAGATACAGAATCCGATCAAAACTGAAGGAAAATTTTCGGTCGGCGTTCCAAATAATATCGTATTAAAAATGTACAAAGTTAAAGCTTTGGATCGCTGCTTACACCATTTGATACACGAAAACCACCACTATGGGTAAAAACTTCACTCTCGAACAGATTCCTGACATGACCGGAAAGGTCTGCATTGTCACTGGAGGAAACACTGGCGTGAGTATTCACTTGATCTTCTCCTGTTGCTCTGCACACTCTCTGATGATTACCACAAACATTGAAACAGATTGGCAAAGTCTGCGCATTGGAACTAGTTAAGAAGAACGCTCATGTCATTGTTGCTTCTCGTACACCTTCAAAGGCCCTGGCTACTATTGAAGAGATCAAGGCAGAAACCAAGAGCGACAAGATCGAATTCATTCAGCTGGACTTGCTTTCTCTAGCCTCAGTCACTAAATTCATTAGCGAGTTCAAGGCCAAGAATCTTCCTCTCCACCTTCTCTTGAACAATGCCGGTGTCATGGCATGCCCTTTCGCTCTCTCAGAAGATGGTATTGAATCACAATTTGCCACTAACCATGTATGTATTGATAAAGAGGTTCACATGAAAATCGGCCACCAAAAGGCGCAAATCTAACGGCTTCAAAAATAGCTTGCACACTTTTACCTCACTACACAGTTGCTCCCAATTTTGGAACAAAGCCAACCTAGCCGCATAGTCAACGTCTCATCGTCAGCACATAAGATGCTCTTGTTCCACGGCTTCACCCTTGATACTCTGAATGAGAAATCCAAGTATAGCCCTAGCGTTGCTTACGCCCGAACCAAAACTTGCAATGTTCTCTTCACACGCGAATTGGATCAAAGATTGCAGAAGAAGGGTGTAAAGGTAAGATTGATTGATTGCATATGCCGTTATAATTTCTCATAATACCATTTCTAATTCTGATATCCAACAATTTAGAACCTTTATGTCAACAGCAACCACCCTGGTATTGTCAGGACCGAGCTTGTTCGCCACAACGGCCCCGTTCTGAATGCTATTATCCGCCAATTCAGCATTGACGCCAACGATGGTGCCATCACACAAATGTATCTTGCCACTAGCCCTGAAGTGGAAGCAAAGGACATCCATGGCCAATACTACGTGCCTTTTGCCGAACCCTCTACCCCCTCCGGCTATGCCGCAACGCAAGAAAACCAAACGAAGCTCTGGGACTTCACCGAAAAGATTCTTTCTGAGAAGGTTCCCGGCTATGCTGGTGCCGGTATTTAAATGATAGCAAACGTGATATCTTTACAACAAACATAATTTAGATAGTGCATAACAACATATGATATACCTTAGAATTGAGGTCTAATTAAATCGATTTCATTAACTGAATGTGAGTATTTTGCTGGGCAATGGATTGCGATTACAGGATGACGCGAAGGCAGGTGCAAACTGGCGCATACCTTAGCGACAAACCAATACAGACGAAAGTCCCAAAAATTTGCAATTGTGGATTCTAGTCTAGTGTTTCAGAGACTGGGTTCCGACCGTTGAGGTATAGAAGGGCAAAACAACTCGAGGAAGAACCAAAAAGAAGTAAGAAGGTATCAGTGGTTGTCAGGTCATTGACCTAGCAAAGGTTGAACAAAGACCGTAAATGATAGGTGTCACTGTACTGTGTGAAATTTTACCTTTTATAAAAAAATTGCTGTTCACAGTCAGTGGTTCGACTTTGGCCCATAATGGTATGTTTATAATTACCTCGACGCTGTCAATGCATTACACAGTATACCTTATCATGCCGATTTGCAACGTTACAGAGCTCAGAGATACAAGCGCTTTCAAAAGCGCCAGACTACGAATCGTCTTTCGTCGCCTCAGCAGTGGACGGCAAGATCATAGATGCAAGTATTATGTCACTGCAGATGTACACAATTCAAGTCTCCACTAGGAATCAATACTTACATTCGCCACTTTTAAATCTATAGGCAAGCTCCTCAAAAGAGGAGGCTCAAAGAAGAGCTGATGCTGCTTTGTCTATATTTCATGATACCCAACTATTACTCTCCAAAGGAGTCTCGGATGAACTCAATTCCCCGCTAAAGCGAGTCGTAGGTACGTATGCAAGTAGTATCCTGGACATAGTAAATATTGGAACTTTATCTAAGGCGTGGGTCTTGCAAATTAGTTACTTTCCCAGATCACTTTTACGGCTTCGCTTTGGATGATGATAAGATTTACGGAACTAAGAGACGTGTCGAACCATAGTACGCTGTCGTTAAAATTAGTACAGAAGCAACCCTTTGTATCAATGCATTATTATGAAGAGACAACGCATGCGAAATCGATGCTTGACGCTGTGCTTCACTAGGAATGAAATAATCAACTTTAACTTTAGCTTTGTGTATCCTGCAGAGATGGCTGGTTCCTTGTGAGGCTTGATAGTTCATCCTTCAATAAACCAAATGCTGAAGAGCTTACTGCTACAGACGCTTATGCCTTCAAAATACATGGTCACAACTCATATTCGCTCACTAGATGGCATAGCCCACAATCGATTCCCCAAACATCCATTAAACTATGGTAGCTGTCATATACAGCATGTCACTTATTGACTTGGATGAGTTTGCCAGCTGCAGATTTCGAAAGCAACATGTCGTAACCCACCATAGAAGTGTGGACATCACTGTACACCAGGTTGTGAGTCCTGAATGGAATCTAGTTGAAGCATAATTGCTGTTTATTTTCTACACTGAAGCATTGATAGAAGGGATTTTTGGTTGGTTCTTAAGTATGTTAGACACCAGCTATTTAATGTGCCTTCTTGCTTGCAACTGTAAAATGGGAAAAAGCGATGTTAACATCTGGTAGAAGCGTTGACAAGTAGGCAGTCGGTATACAACTTACGAGCAGGGTTTCTAGGGTCGTTCTTGTAATCGTCGCCTAATTGTAAGAAAGTGATAATTGTGAGTAAAGGCCACTTTGAGTCAGATTCGAGAAGGTGTAGCAACACAACTAAATTCCAGTAGATACTGTATCTAGGTGTTCAGTGTGTCCACGTTTGCAAAGTAGACCTTGCGGATGCACTCTACTACAGACACACTTTACTACACCCCGAGGTGTTTGTTTTGGTTGGTTGATGCTACTTACTCTCAATCATAGCGGTCTGTGCCTTTCCAACGAGGTAGATGATGGCAACGGTACCAATGAAGAAAGGAGCCATGGGGCGAAGGACGGGGGTGCTGAACTTGCGAAGACCGAACATGTTAATCTTTGCTGGTAACTGTATGAGGAGCGTTACTATCTGTAGCAAATTTTGTTTTGCAGGGAAGGCGAGATGAGTTGTGTGACGTCACAACATTTTGATCATGTGCTCAGACGCGAGATTTTCGGTGTCGCTTATAATTTCACGTCCGGCGGCCAGATTTTTTTGTCAGTTCGCGTCTTGGGTACTGCTTTACACTTTGGAAATGGCCGAAGCGACCACACAATGGATACCACCGGCTACCAATATTGCCCAAGAAGATGTCAAGGGAAAGATGTTTACATTCATGCGAAACTTTGACGACCACATACGGCGAGAAAAAGAAACGATACTTTCAAACCGAAACAAGTGGATTGCCCAAAATGCACAGGACAGAGGTAATATTAGAACATGGGCCAACAAAAGATTATGCATCGTCTAAATTTTCATTGCAGAAAACTTTGTCAAGATGCAAAGTACGATTGAAACGTACAAAACAGACGCTGAACTGCTGTCAGACAGTGAGTAGTACCGGGAGTGATGCGCTGGATTCAGATTAATTGTGTTGACAAGCTTATTAGAAATGGGAAAGGAAAAGGAGGAACTGCAGAAAGCCACAAGAGATATTGAAGAATACAAGGAAAAGCGCGATATACAGTTCGCTAGAAAGCAAGAGCTAGAAAAGCAAATTATGGAGTTGAAGAGGGAGCTGGAGCAAAAGCGACAAGGTACAGTATCTCAAACAAGACAATCAGATGAGACGTCTGAAAGAGAACTTTGTGAATCAGCGCTAACCCTCTGTACAGCTAAGAGTGCTATGATACAGGAAAATGCTGTTCAGCAACGTAAGAATGTCCCGGAACTCCTTTGCTATGAGGAAAAGCTAGCATGTAAGATCATTGGTGTCGCAAGTAAGGTTTTTTCTCATTTTACGCTCGTATGCAACTTTTGAATTGCCTTTCTCATCATTATAACGATATCTTTTATAGCGGACGTTCTCACCTTTCAGTTCCACAACATTGATGAAGATGACTGGAATCGCCGATTTTTAGTGACGATCCAGATTGCAGGCAAACAATACAGTCGTAAGTTGATAATACAATCCATATCTATTTCTATACAAAGGAAATATGTGCTAAAGCGTTTCACCTTCAATAGTGAAAGCCTGTGATCCGGAGTTGTCAACTGCCAAACGTCTTGTGGATGAACTCAACTCATCTCGAGATTTCTTCCGCTTTTTGAAAAAGGTACGACAAGCATTCAAAAATAGCTTAACGTAGTGTTGCGGCAACAAAATTCATTACCTTTCGACTTGTAATTATATCTCTTCAATTTTTATCATAAATATGTAATGCTTGCAACTTTGGAAAACGTGTTGCAAGGAAGGACGTTGTTGTGTAGTAGATGTCTAGTGTGAAGGAAGGTCAATTTTGAAGATCTTTGACTTTGGAAATGTAGATTATGAAGTAGATGATTGGGTTTATAATAACACACAGAATGGACGCAGCCGACTACAAATTCAAACAACCCTCGAGCAATAACCCTCAGTGCAGATGTGTAGGTTTGTTACGTTATAGACAACATTCTCAATAGACTAGCTCGATTTTCTACTATTTGAACCTTACGTGCTAATTGAGAGCTTTTCATCAATCTACTATCACAATACTACGGGCATAGTTGTAGAAAGGTGAAAGAAACAGGGCAACAGATCAACCGATCGTAGCTCAAACAAGTTGAGTGTGCCTCCAGGATTTTTCAACCAGTGTGACTGCTAACCAAATTTGGAGGCGGTCGCTTGCTTTTACCACAGGCCCAGTCGAAATTTACTGATTCCTTCTTTCACTTTGACTATCAGCTATGGTGAGTGATCAACGAGAGTTATAGTCCCATTATGATAAACGACACCATCTACAGTACATGGCATCAATCCATCCAACTACTCCATGAATCCAACAAAATTGGTATCGCAACATCGAAATTGGGCACTTTATCCATCCATCTATCCATCCATCTTCAAAAGAGGAATCCATCCAAATCCACATACATCCATCCACCTACAACTATCCAACCGAGTAACGAATACTAGAAAAACGTTTTGCAATCCAAATTCTGCGAGATAATAGGCACGAACACGATGTCGGAACCAATGTCGCAACATCCGAAAATGTAACATGTTTGAATTACCACCAGGCCTTTTTACTAACCGCCTATTATTTTTCTCCAATAGGGTATTGATATCAAGAGACACCACGTCAAGTCTGGACACAGAGAGGCTCCCAAGTCTCAGGATGTGTACTTGAGACTTTTGGTCAAGGTGAGGATCTGACAATTTGGAATGGAATTGGCTTGATGTGAATGAAACTGGGAAATACACTGTAGATTCAATATCTTGGTTTGACGAGATGTTGGAATTGTACTTTCTGAAAGTTTGTTTGCTCAAGTCATTCTAACCTTCATGCTAGAGACTTTTTTGACAAAGTTACTAATTCCCTTTTTTTTTTTCTAGCTTTACCGCTTCTTGGCTCGTCGTACTGATTCCAACTTCAACAAGGTCGTTCTCAAGCGTCTTTTTATGTCCCGCATCAACCGTCCCCCTGTCTCTATCTCCCGCATCGTTCGCCACACCCAGAAGCAGGAGGGTAAGACCGTTGTTGTTGTCGGTACCGTCACTGACGACTCTCGTCTTTTGGAAGTCCCCAAGCTCTCTGTTGCTGCTCTTCGCTTCACCCAGACTGCTAAGGCTCGCATCTTGAAGGCTGGTGGTGAGGTCCTCACCCTCGATCAGCTCGCTCTCCGTGCTCCCACTGGTGCTAACACTGTCATCCTCCGTGGTGCCAAGAACGCCCGTGAGGCCGTCAAGCACTTCGGTATGGGTCCCCACAAGAACAAGAAGCCCTATGTCCGCAGCAAGGGTCGCAAGTTCGAAAAGGCCCGTGGCAAGCGTTCTTCCCGTGGTTTCAAAGTCTAAACAAAGGCCTGTTTGCTCTTCTTACATGTCTAATCTCATAGTAGAAGCGTACTTGCAATCAATGAATAAATTTGTTGCTTTACCCATCGAAAAGCATTTAATTATTAAGTTTAGGAATGTGTCCCAGTGCAATGATGTCCGGCCGTTGCCATGGGTTACTGTCGTCAATGAAACAACCCCTCCCCCCATTCATCAGCAGTTGAGAACTAACAAGGTAGTGCCGAGAACATAATTTATATTAAAAGTATTTGTCAAAATCATCGACGCTGATATTGACAGGCACGTTAGGTTGGGTAGTGTGATTAATATATTGCACATGGTTCGCTGGGAATACTCCAATGGAACCATCCCGAAGCCGGCCTTGCCACCAAGAGCTGGGCTCACGGGTAACTGGATCTAAAGTATCCAAGACTTCGACGGTAGCGCCTTTAGTAAGTCTCAATTCCATCGGAGAACCTGGTACAAAGTCAAACATGGCGACAGCGACTGGAGGTCGATCAGACATTTCCATTTGCACAGCCTTTGAGGTACTCATGCTTTTCATAAGTTTGTTCATCAAATAGGGCAGA
Source organism: Umbelopsis ramanniana AG (assembly GCF_025399195.1). Taxonomy (NCBI): domain Eukaryota; kingdom Fungi; phylum Mucoromycota; class Umbelopsidomycetes; order Umbelopsidales; family Umbelopsidaceae; genus Umbelopsis; species Umbelopsis ramanniana. Next base: position 196,417 of record NW_026252122.1, read on the forward strand.
CCAATGATGGCAGTAAGGAAAATGATAAAAGGGGTTTTGGACAGCTTCTCTCTTGGTCGTTCTGGTGGTGGCGGTGGTGTAGAGTCATCTGTCGCCACTTGATTCTGCTGGGTGGCTGGTTGTTGCTGCTCGGAAGTATCGACAGGATCAGGCCGACCTGCCAGCTTATTAGCGGACCTTTTGATCCATCGAATTAGATTATAGATGTTAAATATGTTGCCAAGGTAGGTGTGGACATGCCCAAATTGCTCCGCAACACCAACCATGGCCATAAAGCTTGCATGTGTCGCCATAAACGTTGCATCCAGCATTTGAGCAAATCCTCCAAATGCACCGACAATTTGTTCAATCAACTCGAACGTCGCTCGTGTGCCAGCTTCCATGCGCTGACCGACTGTAAAGTCCTCAGGTCCGCCGCCCCCATAACCGTATCCCAGTCGATTGTAAGGCGTTGAGTAGCTTCCAAACCGGTTATAGGGCGAGTATGAATTGTAAGATCCATATCCGCCATACCCACTACCGTAGCTTCCATATCGGTTATACATTCCACCTCCATATGAATTTAAACCTGTGCATTCTGTGTGTAAGCATTGGGCGACGATACAAAAAGTGAGGTGGAGCTTTAAAACTTACTGCTGGTAGAGTTATACAGTCCGGCTGTATTAGCTCTTGTAGGAATTGCAGGAGCTGTTGCCAATGCTGTAGATGCTGAAGTCAAAACATCGCTATCACTCACAGTTTGCGGTCCTGATGCTTCCCAAGGTTTCGGTGGTGAAGGCATTTTAAAGCATTTGCAGCTGAATTCACTCAGTAGTGACACTGGAAAGGGGATTTCGAGTGAAAGGAATTACACGTGATATTGCATTGGTTGGTCCTAAGCACTGAGTTTCCTTCCCGCAATGAAAATGTCATAAGAAGGGACTCGGATTATAGTAGCGTTAGTAAACTTATAGACAATGCGCTTCTGACATGAAAAGGAGATGCAATTGGCAAACTGTGCGATCATGCGGTAAGTCAGACTCATATACAGTGAAAAGAGCCATAATCCTTTCAATAATGCCAGGAATTCTGCAGCTTGATACTTCCTGCCGTCAGAGCAACGCATCCATCGAATCTTTCAAAAGACTGAATATTGATCTACCAGTTTTGCAAGGATATTTTGTTAGGCATTTTTCACCAGCATCTATTCTAAGCACTCCAGAGGCGAGCAAATCATCTATTTTGCCGTTTGAGCACTTGCAATTTTTACATTAGATGATTACTACGGCGTTTGTTCTGTCTCATGGATGACTATCAAGTCCTACTCCAATTGTTACTGGCTTTAACATCTACATATATATGGCAGTGTTACATCAATATGCTGCTTTGCTATCATGATGATATCGTATTCCATTGGAAGGCTGGTGAAGCATCCTTGAATGCTATTTCAACTATCGATGTACCTGACTATGTATGAATCACTGAAATATAGCCTCCGACGTGACGGAATATGAACACACTGTTGCAAAGTCAGCGGTATACACCAGTTCAAGATCTACTTGTATTTCCATTATGATGCTGATGTTGAACTTTATCCTAGATGTTTGTCAGCAAGGCTCAACGCAATGGTTAGTCAACGTTTGAGAATAACTTTCCATCCATGTTGTTTACATGAATGATCGCTTATGTATACTGTAAGATTTCAACGGCAAGGGTGTCTAACGAATGGCGGTATCATAACTTAATTATACTTTAATTATGAACACATTTTTATTCCCATTTTTATATGTGGTGAGACCCATCGGTAAAATTTGCATGATGCCAAAAAAAAAAAAAAACCTAGAGAGCTGATAATCAGACAACCATAAAATCTATAAAACCTGAGCTATCGGTTACTTTTACTCCTCTACTCAACCCTGTTTACGCAATGAAAATCAGTCTTGCAATACCTAGATTTTTAAAACGCATTCGATTCAAACAAAGGAAGCACAAACTCGGCGATGACAACTGCTGTAGCTCCTCTTTTGTGTCATCTGATTCTTCTACTCTTTGTAGCTTTGGAAAGAAACGGAAACCTCCAAAATACTCAATCCGTCCCAAACCTATGTCTCCATCTTCCGTGCCGGCAATGATTAGCTACAGGGCTGTTATCTAAATTGGTATCATCCAGGGAGACCAAAGTATGTCAAATTGGTGCCGTGCAACAAAATACATTTTTACTTATCTGCGGATCATGCTGCTTGCATAATGCACTTTGGTCAAGCAAACTGTACAACTTCTACGTTATAACCCGCTTCTATTTACTTTAACATATCCAAAACTTTTATTCAACTTAATATGCTAAATATTTGATTTCTCCCCTAATACTAAACGTAATGGATTAAATTTGGGCAATTGGCAAAAAAAATTTTGTGGTATCAATGGCGAGCTGAATCAAGTAGTTTAGTATACATTCAAGTGAGATAGAGTAACAGATACGATACTCTAATTTGAAGGTTGCGAGTGATTGACAACGATATAGATAGACTTTGGGCAATGGATCAAAAAGAAATGGCATTCATTTGTTCTGAGTATCGCAGGAGGAAAAGCATTTGCCAAATGTCTTCAGTGGTAAATCTGAACTTCATGTCTTACAAATTAAAAACCCAAATGCAGAAACTGAATCCATGCCCTTGACTATTATTTCATCGGGATGATCGATCTAAGACAGGTTTATGCTAAAGTGTTATATATTAAGTGCGTCATTAGTCAACAATGCATGTTTGCAAGTCAGAGTGCAGCCAACTTTGAGATTGTCGCATTTTCATCTGACTCTTTCAAAGGATCAGCCTCAACAACAATGAAGGGTTTTTTTCTTCGTTCAATTGAAAACAGAGACAAGCTAAGGAACTGTGTTTTTTTTGAGCTGTGATCCGAAGAAAAATCAGAGACATCGAATCAAAAAAAAAACTAACTCTCCGACGTGGGGCAAGTCATCTCTACTCAGTCAGAGTCAGGTCGGCAGGAAATATCAATCTTAATGGTATTTCAATTGATTTCTAATACGGTGACGATGACGAGATCTCGTGTGACGGGTTGGAAGTTCAGGAAACAAGGTAATTCATGGAGGATGAATGCGCTGTTCTGAATTTAAACCTTGGTTTGTCATCAATGTATAAATCTATTATTTGTAAGCGAATCAATCATCTACCACTACCTACAAGTCTAAAAAGCAGTCAATAGCAATACACTTTTATAAGATGAATGAGATCAATTGAAGAGGAAGCGTTCTGAAGAGAAATGGTACACCTTCAACCAAAAAAAATTGGTAGATCAAGTCTCAATGCTAGTATGGTTGCTTAATGGGGTAACGGATTGAATCAGTCGAAAGAAACCCCGATCAGAAAACTTCCAGAGTATAAAAACGAGGATGCGTTTGTTGTTTCCTACATTCAGTTCCCAATAAGCAATACTTTTACACAATATGGCCACCATTTTCAAGATCCCTCAATTGAAGAAGCAAAAGATCAAGCCTGCTTCAGTCACAAGCTCCAAGTCCTCATGCCGTCAAGCACAACCAAAGGCTGGATCTACTCCTCAAATTCCGGCCAAGGCCATTTACCGAGCATTGCTGTAACTATCAATTACGCCAAATGTCTTTCGAAGTGTACGTAGATTATGTTTCTTTTTCTACGGCACACCACGACATCGTGTAGTGAATAATCGGAAGGACAATATGCCTTTACTACTATTACTCTTCATTGATCTGTGAAAAAAAATCTTGTAGACATAACATTTCAAGCTCTTCCTGAAATATGTTTAAATCTATTTTCTTTGCTCATTATATATATAGCTACTTCAATGGTCTTAAAAGCCTAATTACAATGTGTAAATACAATAAATCATTCATTGGAAAGAAAATCAATAGCAATCAATTTACCATATTCATAGGTACAGGTTTGGAGATCAGATCAGGTCAGGTAGTGAAAACACGGATCAGATTTTTTTAGATCCAGATCTTACAAATGTGCTGAAACGGACAATTTAGAAAAGAAAAAAGCATATAGCGTCGTTGTGTACTGGTCAGAAGCCTTTAATATATCAAATCTAATCTGAAAGTACGCACTCGTCTGTTGCTACGTTTAGGATGGTGAATCGGTTTGCTAGTTTGTATAGCTTGTTTTACTATTGGGATTTACTTGAGTGCGACTGAATTGTGGTCTCGTGTAGAGTTTCTTTTATACCTTTCTTTGGCCGCAGCATTAGATTAAGGTATATTAGCTACTGAGAAGCCTGTCAAGTAGAAGATATGCTGGTTTTCCTTGTTTATTGAAGGGTAAAATTTTGAAGCGTAATGATCTTTTACTTTGGATTCGTAATCACTTGATGTCATCAAATCGTCGTAGTTGTTGTTTGAAGGTCATGCCTGCTCAACAGGCGTTATGATGGTCAAATACGGATGTGTTGTATAGTATGAGGTTCCGGCACAAAGGTTACGACAATCAGCACCCTTAAATCATTAACGTGGTCTATTATTAATGGAGAGCATACAAGCTATCTGCTATGGGTAACCTCAATTGGAACGTCATGTTTCGTCTAAGGCGGCTTCGAATGACAGTCAAATCTAAACTATTTTGCGAGAGGATTGCCGGATCAAAGGTATACAGAATACCATTAACACGATTTGATTGAGAAATAATGTAATGGTATACCATAGCCCTACTTCTAAGTATAGCTTAAAAACGTTACTGATGAGATGAAGCTTTACCATGACTCAGGAACCATAAGGAAAATGCGCAGTATTGACGGGAATTAAAAATCTCGGTTTTTGCACACTTCATCTTTTGTCCATAAAGGGCAGTTACATTTATAATCAACACCAAAGAGCCGTATGGGATGGAAAACAGCATAGATTCATCAGAGACGAGGGTACTGTGGGTCAGAATGGATCCAGTGTTCAAGCGATGTACCGTACAGATAGCGTGAAAATCTTTGCGGGTATATCTCCTCAAATTTAGTGTTCAACGGCCGTCTTTGGCTCCGTGGTCCGGACTGTGTAAAAATGAAAAACATCACATCATCTGGAAACGCCCCCAAGTGGCACAGTTAATGTCAACTGTATAAATATGAGATGGTATTCTACATGGAATACTCATTCAATCAAATCATACATCCATAACAATGTCAGAAATTTACAAGAAAATCACTAGTCGCAAGAACAAGGTTGGGAAGGCTGCTTCTGTCAAGTCTCAGAGCACTTCCAAGACTACCCCAAATTCTCAAGATATCCCTGCAATTCCAGCCAAGATCCTCTATAGAGCCACTCGTTAAGCATTAGACGTCACTTTTAAGCTTCGTGCGAAAGTAACAACCATCCTCACTCTTACCCTTCATATGTTCTTGTCCATAAGGACACTATTTTTCAATGCAACTCTATATCACATTGTGTATACACTATATTTTTAATCATTCATAATGTCATGTGTATTAATGAACATACGCCAAGCACACATACATTCTTTTTAGCATACGTAATGAATAAATGGCAAATTAACTTCAAGGCTTTTGGTGTTCTAACTTGGAGTGAAAGGGTCAATCCCATCTTCAAACACTGTGGTTTTATTATGCTTTTGAAACATGTTGAACATGTATATAATTACGTATTGTAGATAGATGATGTTATTACACTGTGCGAACATCCCAAGATTGTTACAACGTTTATGAACCAGCAGTGTAGAAGAACACATCTTCCCAAAGTGGCTGGTAGTCTCGAATGGCTCCGGCAATGATGGAAGCGACAGGACGGGTTTCTGTTGCATCGCAGAAGGCCTCAATTCTTGGTCTAAAAAAAAAGCAACTAAGTTCAGTATCAATTACTTCACCGTACACTGACAAGACTGAGATTACATACTTTGTAAAGTGCTGATAGAAGGGCCCACGTAACAAGTAATACAGCAAAAGGTACGCGCGTCTTCCGTATTCATCAGCCTCTAGCGGCGTCATCGATCCTTCCTTGCGATTGGCAAATGCAGAGCGCATTAGGCCACGAGAAGTCAAATCAACTGCGAGAGACATGGTCCATGCTTTCCAAGATTGAAAGCCGAATCTCCGAACCGCCAAAACTACATATGCGAGATCAGTATCTTGAAAACATGGCGACGTACGTCTAGATATACCATTTTCTTACCATATACCAATGGGCGTACGATCCATGCTATCTCGCCGAATTTGGCAAGCCCTTGTAACGGCAGTACCAATTGATCTGGATGGTCCCATTGTTGCTCGGCTTCATTGCTGTGATAGTGTACACCACCAGTACGTGGATCGAAGTCGGAGGAATCTTCTGCTAACTCTAACGTGGATGGGTCGATATCACGTTGTGGATGACTTGGGTGCAATAACATTCGACCTCCGGATATTTTGAACAGCTGGTATCTACATAGTGCTCTAGGAACGACGATTTAAAAATCGAGTACTCTGGTAGTATTCACCAACGAACTCTTACTTTAGTGCCTCCAACCAGACAACAAATCGCCAGCGTGTCTTCTCGCTGTAATTCTTTTTAATCCACATCTCTGCTACGACCTCGCAATATGATACCAAGGTCAAGGTGAGAGCAATTCGCTTAAACTTTGGTTCTCGATACCAATGTCTCGTATATCTGTTGAACAGCGACGAAGGAAGTGTGATCACAGCAGCATGCCGGGCAACGACCTTCCACAGCAGACTATCATGGTATAGACTGATGAGATTGAGAACAGCGACAACTATTGCGGAGTAGTTAGTGGTTTCATGCGCTTGGGTATGAAATCGAGCCAAAAGGGTTACTTGCGTATTTGCGAGACGAAATCAGAATCCTCAAAACGACCTAAAGATGTGTGTTGAAACGTTATATTTTTATGTCTGTGAAAAAGCCGTATATCGTCAACGTAATACGATATCCTGACTTACCAGGTATGACAAGCGACAGTTGACGCAACCATGACTCCACGGTCTCTATTCTAGGAGCTTGCTTAATCAAGAATTTTTGATACTTTGCTAATGTGGCCATGCAAGATGAATAAGAGCAAAGCAATGAGGTTGGAAAGAAAGGTCAAAGTGAAAGAGAGAAGCGAGAAAAGTACGGGAAAGTGGCCAGCCAGTCTACATGTGACAGATTTTTTTACGAGGGCCGTAATTCGTATCAGTCAAAGGTTTTGGGCTACATCCTTCACTTTATTGAATGCCGGCATCCTTCCGAATCACTACTTGGGATCCAATACTGATTGTAGCGCAGGTTAGACCATGAAGGTTTTCTTTTTGCTACAATAGCCTTGCAGTTTTCCCTGATGCTTGTCTACTTTACAGATAATCTCTCTGCAAGCATTATACTATGTGTCCGTCAGCGTCTTAATCTTACTGGTACTGGCAATAACAGGAACAGAACTATCTCTTGATTACATCTTAAACTATTCAGAAATCAGAGCCGATACAGTAATGGGATGGACAATCACCTTGTGCTGGGTCATCAACTCGGTCATCGGGGTCGGGCTCATGGTGTTCATTGTTCAACGCGCCAAACTTATTCTGGATTTTGCTGTCACCTTACATGTATTCCACCTCGTCATCACCTCATACTACTCTCGTCATATTCCGTCAACATTCCTATGGTGGCTTCTCAATATCTTTTCGTGTGCTATCATGACCTTGACAGCTGAGTGGGCTTGTATGCAACGAGAAATGGAGCCTATCATGGTCAATGCTCGCAACGAAGGTGACGACGCCAATAGCGCCGATTCTGGAAGAAAACGAAAAACATCAGATCATGGCGCTGCCTCATCCGTAGTAGACAAGGGCAAGCAGATACTTGGCTCGTCTTCGACAAAGGGGAAGGGCAAGTATGAGACGATACCAATGGACGATATGGATGACAGCTCTCATTCATAATTGTGCTGATGCAAAGTTGTACTATATTTTTACACGTTATTCCTACCTCTCCTCCGCCATTTGTCCATAGTCTTTTTCACCTTTCATAATACTGCCCATTGCCTCTACATTAATTGTAACAACAATTTGAGGTACAAACAGATCGATATATAAAATAGAAATCACACTGTACAAGGAGTTCAAAACACAAAGAAAATACAAGAGCAAAAAAAGAGAGAATACAAAAAAAGGGCAGAATATTAGTTTTGTTTATCGAGGATCTGACCGCCTGTCAGAGATGTCCTGAGTTTCTTGGGTGAATCCACTTTTCTTTCCCATTGGATCTGTTCCCGCATTTGTAGTTGAGAAAACGGGTGGTAATTGTGAGGAAGCTGAAGGTGCATTAGAATAAACGGCTGGTTCACCTGTTGGAGTGAACCATCGGCTCGTCTCGAATTTGGATTTCAGCTCACGCACGAGAGCTGATCCTCCGTCTGGGAGAGGTTCTAGGTCTTTGAATAAGTCGTCCCATTTACCGTTACGTAGACCGTTCAGAAATTCGTCCCATTCATTATTGGTGAATGTCAAGTGAATTTTGCTTCCACTCAATTCTTTGGTCATCAAAAGTACGCCTTGACCGAGGATTTTTGTCAGTTGCATCATTCTCTCGCCTACCACGATGTTACGTCGGAAAGCTGCCCAGTTTGTTTCAGTTAAATGAGGTTCGACGAAAGAACGATAAATTTTCATATTGACACTTCGTTCGCTGTCGTGATTGACACCTAGTTGGCCAAATGACGAACTCATGGTCGACATAATGCCACCTGATGGAGTACTGGGTGTTGAAGTACCATCGGGACTATCGGATTTGTCTTGAGGGTATAGCTTAGTATGTGCTTTTTGAAATTGTTCGAATGCGAGGTATAGTCTAAAGTAGTCGGTGTTGTAATAGATGCCGTTTTGATTCATACCATTGTCCAAATGTGGTTTGAGATTAGCTTGGGTGGTCAGAACTCGTAAAGATGGTTCTAACGCTTTCGTTGCCTCCTCTGGCGTGTAGTCCTTATCTTCAACATCGTCAACATGCTCGATTTCCAGTGTAAAATCGTTCCCCAACTTTGCAGCTTTTTGATCTAAGTCAGTCTCGGTAATGGTTCGAAGCCTAGTAATGATATCGTCACCTGTCATGCGTAGGAAGTCAGATCAGAACAAAAGAAGTCTGCGTTCATGAAGGTAAATGAGAATACGTACGTCGTTGTTCGAATTCACCATGTCTATGTGGCATTTTAGTTTTTTTTGGAGGAACGCCTGATGTGGGATACCCGAGCGAGAAATTTAAATCGCTAGAACGTCTCTTTCGTTTCCTCAACAGGGAAGCTTGCGTCAAGACACCTTGTTCAGCATAGCGTCTTAGCACGGCATCTTCTCTTGACAGGCGATCCTCTTCGTAGTAAAAGCCGCGTTGATGAGGCTCTATCGTCTCAAGCTGTCTGGGGCCGAAATTGGATTGTTTTTGTGCCGAATCTTCCCCGGGATACTTATACTGTGGTTGACTGAAGGAATGTTGACGCGACGAACTGCCAGCAGGGCCGCTAATATGTGCATCCGTAGACATGGTTCTCCGCGTATTGTCTACTGTGTGTTGTGAGTTTGACGTAGCTGGAACAAGCGGTCTATAAGATTGAAACCCTGGACTCGCTGATCCTGAGGGTGGAGGTAAGGTTGATTGCGAAGGTTGAGAATGATAGTCCGCTCCAGTACTTTTACCAGGGCCAGTCAAATAAGATACAGAGAGTGGGTGACCGGTTGACATACGTTCTGGCACATTGGTTGATACCGGAATTGGGCTCGAGGCTGACCCATTTCGCGCAACTCTTTCTCTGTTGGTAACATACTCTTTAAAACGAGATGCAGCAGGGTCGTTTGAACTATAGGGCAGACGTAAGATACTATAGTTTCGAGCGGACTCTTCCTTGAAGAACATGCGATCTTCGTTTGCGCCTATTTCTTTATAAAATTTGATATCTTCGCCAAGAGCATAACAAAAACAAAACAGTAGTTTCGATATCCGTTCGGTGTTTGGCTTTTTGCGTAAGATTTGTTTAACGGTTCGAAACAGATCGAGTAATTCTTCATCACACAAGATGTCTTCAGCCTGGGGTTCAAATTGTTGGTGTGTCGGCGCAATGGATTCTGGGGCGTAGGTTGGCGATGAGACTGCGTTCAATGCCATGGTCATTGAAGCCCGAGTATAGGGTAGTTACAAGAGAGGAAAACAAAATAATAAGAGAGGGAAGCTTATTACCCCAAGTTCAAGCCACTTTGTGGTAATTGATAAGAAAAATGGAAGCGGGCACGTCACAATACCGTTAGAAAGTAGCAGCATACGAACAGATGGAATTGGACATACCAAAGGGTTATGAAGATCTTTATTACATTTTTTGGTTTTGATTCATGACTATATCGTTTTGTAGTATGGATATACCCTCTATGTTTCTGTTTTACCCTTCTACTTCTACCATAGTGGACACTATAAACATCCGCTTATCAGTGCTGGTTGATAGGTGATTACCTAATTTGGAAATCCTTGATACGGGCTCTTCCACTACTGACCGCTCCTACTATTGCCTTCAAGAAACTGCTCCCTCCATCTTCTGTTACACCATACCTCATTCTGCCCGTTGAATGGGAAGCTCTGCACATCATCAGGTAGCTGCAAAGTGACATGAAACGTACGCAATGAGAGACAAGGAGGAGGTGCTATTAACAAAATGTGACGAATAGGAATCTGGGGAGAGTGTATTATTATTGCCGACATGGGATGAGAAAAGAAAAGAAAGGCAAGCTTCTGCGATTTCCGCCGTCAACCCCACATTGCCCATAGCTTAAGCTAAAGAAATTCCACAAAACCTTAATACCCAATCCCTTTACCAAAGCAACCTGTATGCTCAGTGGTGGTTAAATAACTCTGACATGTGACAATCTAGCAAACTGTTGTTAGGATGAAGCTCAGTAGCCGGCCAAATGTCTATATCGTGTGTTTCAATCATCACTTATCTTCGTACGTGAGAAAGTTGTGTACAATGTTTTACCTACCCAGGAAGGATCAAGTCAGGAAACAATGGACATCAGGTATGTCAACAGCAGTACTGTTACAGCCACTTGCTGTCTGTATTGTATGCAAAGTCGTTGTTGGTTGTCGTCTCGAGAGTGCCTTGCTATCACTGTTTGTATTACCCCCATTGATCAACCTTTTCCCGGAGTTTTGGCTTTCTTATCTCAATGGTAGTGCTGTGCGATCATACCTCCTGCACGTAAAGTGAACTCATTCTACCAAGAGCGTAACCGATATTTCGGACATAGCCTGAAGAGAATGACACTTTTCATTCCTTCCTGTTGGTGGATAGAATAGGGAGGCTTAGGCAAACTTGGATGCATTAGGGCTCAGCTAGGGATTTTGCGTGTTGAAATTGTATTTAAAGCCCAGCCAAGGCCATGGCCAAAGAGCAGCAGCGCGCAAACAAAACCACATCAGCTGACGTGAGTTGGGTGGAAATAGTTGACAACAGCGACCGTTTTTGTGTAGATAGTGTCACTTAAAACTCACATGAAGTATTTCTACATCAAGCATATTATTTCATCGGAACTCGATCGGACGTGTCACCTTGGGCCTGATTGACCCCCGCCAATGATAAAATGTGTGATGAACCTGGGAAAGTTCAAATGTAGAGCACTAGAGGGTGTATTAGAACGACTTCGCCTACTAGAACCCATGATTGTATTGAAAATGAGATCTTTTGAAACGCTGTCCCAGGTAATTTTTTTATCTACAACCCATTTATATTCTTTATCGTTATCCGTTGTGTTGACTGATAAGCAGCACCTACCCAATTTGAATGTGGTACACAGCAGCCGATCCAAGACATGCCATCCGTAAAAAACGGGCTTGCGGAGAACGGGTTCTAGGAACACTGCGCATTCTGATCGTCTATGGACAAATTTGCAGGTGGGGTGAGGTCAAACCTGCCGCGGAAGAACGTCACTGTCTGTCTTCCATCGGCTGCTGCGCCATCTCCTCCATGCTGTGGAGTGACAGAAGCTTATATTGAGATGAGTGCTATGCTGAATGTGGTTTCATTTGAAGCACCTTTGTCTGGTTTGGATGTGCACAGATGAGATGCGACTATCAAAGAAAACCAGCCTGTCGTTTGTCCTCATTTACCTTCGTTTGAATGATCATGCAAGTTTGTTTGCCTATCAAACAAATTTAAGGCATATCTTATCACGGTGGTGTCTGTTTTGGGAGCTAGGGATTAAAGTGTGAGACTGGTGCACTTCCCGAGGCTTATCGTACTATGATTTTTTATCACTTTAATTTGATTGGCTAAATTCTGCCTTCCTCCGCCAAAGATCCCCTCCGAGATTCTTTCGTTATCATTCAACAACTAAATTATGGCCAAACCCCCTTCCTATCGCAATATGGTATAAAAGGGCGTTGAAGGCATCTGTGTTTGTTTGCTATTGACTTCTCTTTCTTTTTTTTATCACATCAATGAGTAGCAACGGTACCGATACTACTGCTGTCTACGCCTCAGAGTTTAACTCAGGCGATATTGCTTGGGTGCTTGCATCCACTGCCCTTGTATGGCTTATGATTCCTGGTGTTGGTTACTTCTACTCTGGAATGGCAAGAAGCAAGAATGCCCTTTCTCTCATTATGCTGTCAGTCATTTCTATTGCTGTCGTTTCCTTCCAGGTACGTTCGCGTTCAATTCCACAATTTCCCTCTTTTGACCTATGATTAACTTTACAAACGCAATTTAGTGGTGGTTATGGGGATATTCTTTAACCTTCAGTAAAACTGGTGGCAAGTTTATTGGTAACCTTGATAACGCCTTCTTCAGAGGTGTCCTCGGCGATCCTTCTATTGGTAGCCCTAAGATCCCTGATCTAGTCTTCGCTGTTTACCAGTGCATGTTCGCTGCCATTACCCCTGCCCTTGCTATCGGTGCTGCTGCCGAACGCGCTCGTATTCTCCCCATGATTGTATTCATCTTTGTCTGGTCTACTGTTGTGTATGATCCCATTGCCTGCTGGACCTGGAATGCCAATGGTTGGTCTTACCTCATGGGAGGTCTCGATTTCGCAGGAGGTACCCCTGTCCACATTAGCTCTGGTGCCGCTTCCCTTGCTTATGCTTTGATCTTGGGTAAGCGTCAAGGTCACGGAAAGGAGGACTTCAGACCCCACAATATGTCCAATGTTGTTCTTGGTACTGCCTTCCTTTGGTTCGGTTGGTTCGGTTTCAACGGTGGCTCTGCTCTTGCTGGCAACCTTCGTGCTGCTATGGCCTGTGTTGTCACTAACATTGCTGCTTCTACCGCTGGTCTTACCTGGATGCTTCTCGACTATCGTCTGGAGCGTAAGTTCTCTGCTGTCGGTTTCTGCTCTGGTGCCGTTGTTGGTCTTGTTGCCATTACCCCCGCTTCTGGTTTTGTTGGTCCCGCTCCTTCCGTTGCCATTGGATTCATTGGCGCCATTGTTTGCAACTTTGCCTGCAAGCTTAAGCACCTTCTCGATTACGATGATGCTCTCGATGTCTTCGCCATTCACGCTATTGGTGGTGCCGTTGGTGATGTTCTCACCGGTATCTTCGCTGAATCTTATATTGCTGGCCTTGACGGTGTTACCGTTATCCCAGGAGGTTGGCTCAACCGCAACTGGGTCCAAGTTGGATACCAGATTGCTGATGCATGTGCCGGTATGAGCTGGTCTTTTGTCGTCACATATATTATCCTTTTCATCATGGACAAAATCCCTGGATTGTCACTCCGTATTGATCCAGCAAAGGAATTAGTCGGTTTGGATGAAGCTGAATTTGGCGTTGCTGCTTACTACCACGTTGATAAGATCATTACTGTTGATCCCAAAACCCAAGAACCTCAAGTTGTCGAACAAGTCTCCGACCTCGAGAAGGGCAAGGTTTCTGCCCCATCACAACTCAACAACGTCTAAAACACTCTGCCATTCCTACCTACTGCATTCTTGTAGAATCTATTTTTTCGCCACCCTTAACCATAACTTCCCAATATGCTACTGAACTATACTCATCATTTCTATAATATTTGCTAATATACAGCTACTTGTACAATTACGTTTTTGATGTCTGTTTGTGCGCATGTTAGCGGGACCTCAATTTTCAGCTGCCAAATGTTGACGGAGGATGAATATTGATTGGATTGATCGACCAAAGCATTCGATGCTATAGGATAACATGAAATTTCTCATAAGATGGATCTTGGTAACGTTTGTTTGTCTTTTTAATATTGGACATGTCCTGATCCCTATCTACTTTGGAAACAATGTCGGTAGACAACAACAGTAAAGTCCATCCATCACTTGCAAAAAAAGATGGAAAAAGCAGTCCTGGATTGGGTTTTCGATTTTTTGGTCAGACCGCGAATTTCTGTAAACTTACCGGGTGAAGTCGATTTGCTACCATCAGAAAAATCTTGATGCCAACGGTAAACTTTCATCTCTCTATATAAGGCCGTCATCTCTTTTCTATACTGACCAGTCCAATCTCATCTGTTAGCCCAATCCCCTTCCTTCCTTTCGACATCGGGCGTTGTCATTGTCGACTCTCAATGTCCCAAGACGCTATCACATCCCTATTATACTTCTTCGAGCGCTGAGCTTGATACCGTCACTTTTTGGTTTATTTCGCAATATCGGATGCGCATGGAGAGTCCCACTGCGTGATGCTGGTGGAGCTATCGTTCTTCGCAGTACAGAATCAGATTATTGGGTGGCTACATTATGGGTAAGTTACTAGCTGGATACTACTTCACAGGTCTGAGGAAACTTGACATGCTAACCGCACTCTCTTTATTGAATGATCATGTTTAATAGTGCATGTTAGCTGGCTACTGGAGCTGGATTCTGACGACAAGTATGATGCGTAGGTGGCTTTACCATTATGAGTTGAGCAATGCCATCGTTCGATTGGTCACTCTCACTGCCATCAATTGGTCCATCTCTGCCTTCATAAATTCACACTATGGTCCTGACGCGCCAATATGGACCTGGATGACCATTTGCTTCATCCTTCTAGTATCCAACGTACTGAAAATTGTACTTGCCTCCAGTCCAAAGTATAATAGAAAGGTCGAGGACGTTCAAGAACCACGAATTAATCACAAATCGACCGTCGTCAAAGTTTTGATTCTTCCACTATTTGTGGTGATCTTGCTGACCATGTTTTCTTCCATGATTCAAATCGATCGTCTGCGCTATACCTCCAGCCAACTCATGAAGCAAGAGTTCAAGCTTTCAACTTCTACAGATTTGGCGGATTTCGGTCAGTCTGCCGTCAAAGTCATGGTGGTCGTTCTTTCTTCTTGGACTCCAAAAGGTTTCGAAAAGCGACAGGTGTTTCGAAACACAACATTAAAGTTGATGCCCGGAAACACTGATCGCATCGCTTTCACCTACAGATTCATTCTTGGCGAAGCCCCTTCAGCTAAAGCCTCATCCCTCATGGGTCCCAGCATTACAAGGGAGAACGATATATACAATGATATTCTCATCGTTCCTTCATCTGATCTGTACAACGATTTGAGTCGCAAAGTATATAAGGCTTTGGAGTGGACAAATGACTACAATTTCGACTTTCTAGTAAAGACCGATGACGATATCTTTGTTCGATGGGACACCATTAGTCAGGAACTGGCAACGCTCGGACCTCAGCGCTTCTATTGGCGTGGTCTTGGATATTGGTAAATGATCATTGATGGCCTTGCGAAATTGTCTGAAGCCATTTATTAACTCTCTTTGTTTTCAGGAACATTCCCCCTATCAAAAACAGCGAGAACAAAAATGCTGCCTTTGATTACCAGCTACCCATGTTTCCTCCTTTCACTGCTGGTGCTTTGTACATCTTGTCAAAGGACGTAGTGAACGCTATAGTCGGAACTCCTGGGCCCAGGCTATATACCAAGAACGAAGATCAGAATCTGGGCATCTGGCTGTTCCCTTATAATGTCAAACCAATCCACGACCGTAGAATTCAACAAGCTGATGTTTGTGAAGATGATATGATTGCCAAACATTTTGGAGATAGCTACGAGATTGGCGGCTCCATGTACGACATGTTGAACAACATTGAAAACAACAAGAGACTTTGTTCCGGATTCAAAACCAACTTGTGTGCATTATGCTACCCTTGCCGTGGAAAAGCCAATCATTGGAAAGATTGGAACTTCGACTGTGACGAAACGAAAGGTGTCACTTTACTTCATCAGCCTGAGATGACCTTGGTAACCGAAACCGTCAAGCAAGTGAAGGATAAGACAGAAGTTTCTGTCCTGGGTAAAAACGATGATTGGATCGTAAAAGGACTTTTGACCCAATTGACCTCCACCTATTCTGAAACGGATAATTGGCACTTGCTTCATTGGGTCTGCTGGACGACTGACCCTTCCACATTCACCGATCGTCACTGGAGAACATTGGAATTGATCTGGATCCACCAACCTCGAGCCGTTGTCTTCATGCTGACAACAACACTTCCCGATAGCTTTTTCGAAGAATACAAACGTAACGGATACAACATTCATGTGGTCCGCTTTAGCAAGGACTTGCTACTCAACTACAGATGGTACTTGGGCCCTGACTCTCACTCCTGGTTGACAGACTGGGACAAGTGGGAAAAAGGTCCTTACTTCTTCTCCCATTTGACGGACTACATGCGATACCTGTTGATTTACAAGTATGGTGGTACTTACATGGACATGGACGCTTTATGGATCCGCTCTCCTCCTGATGATAACCTCGAGTTCATCGGTGCAGACTATGCCACCCTCAAATCTGATGCAGACTGGACCTTAGATACCGATGGTATGTACCTTGCTCCTGGAGTCATGAGATTCCGAAAAGGCTGGACTGCATTTAAGGATATCGCCGAAGCAGCGTTTTCGCCGTCATACAATCCAGCATGCTTCAACTGCGTTGGACCACGTGCGATCACCATCTATGTAAAGCACAACCGAAAGTCTATGGAAGCTGCAGGATTTACCATTGTTCCCAACAATGTTCTCTATCCCGTTAATTATGTGGAAGTCCATCGATTGCTCGAAAGTGATGCATTAGCGGAACATGAGCTTCGATATAACATTATGGTCAAGAGCTGGAGTATTCATCTGTTTGGCAAGATGACCAATCATCTACCGGTTCAAAGTGGTAGTGTCGTTGACCTGGTCTTCAAGAAGTTTGATCTGGACATTCCTCATACCGATACAACAACGCATAACATTATTAGCTCAACACGACAGATGCAAACACCGTTCACGCTAGTGGGTCCCAAGAACTATATTTATCGCACTTCAAGTGCTTCCGATAAACTAGGAATTCCAATTTCGGATAGCCTACAGCAAATACCTGGCACTTTCCAAGGGCTCGATGTCATTTATGTACGAGGAGGACCAGCCAAAAGTAGATTGGTTTCCATAAAACTCTCCGTCACCAGTGGTAAACTTCGTATCGGTGCTGCTCATGGATCAGACTTCGCAGAGTCAACATTGGAGTTACGTGAAGTTACCAAGAAAGACGTCAATGCTTTATTGAACAGCATAATGTATACACCAAGCACTATTTTGGCTGCCAATGGTGGCCGTGATAGCCTTCAGATTGCCATTGAATACGGCGACGATGCGGAACACATTAGCGCAAGCATTGAAGTCAAGATATACGTTTCTGAAGTTGATGGCGCAACTTTCTAAAAACCCCCCGTAAAAATTCCACATGCCTTTCATACTTTTGACAAGCATCATCCATTTGCCTATTTGCTTTTCCGATCATGATCAAAATTGACACAACAAAAAAGAGGACCTGAAGTTCGGTAGTTACCTCTAGAGCATCATTTATTATTTGCATTGTAATCGTTATGGTTTATGGCAGAAATAGACATACACAATCACCCGCATACACATTAAATATATATATTTTATATACACAAACTACTATTGTTGATTTCACTGATTTTTGTACACGAGTTGATTGGGTTACTGATTCAGGACCTCACGCCCTTCGATCAACCACTCTGGCCATTCTGGCACACGACCTACGATGACTTTCAATACATCGACCCATTGTTTCCGCTCTTTGGAGTTGTCACAAAAGAAGTCCATGTGTTCTCCGTTTGAAAATGTGATCCGTATACTGTTTTTGACAGAACAGTACAAGCTGTCACTGTCCAGGCTGTTCCTTGACAACCTTTGATTGGTACTCTCTGACGATATGGACATCTGCGATGACATGATGGACCCTGGCTTGATATGTGGATGCAAGTCATTGTCGGTCGGTGGCAGCATCTCTATCATTTCAAGGACATGGGGTTCTTGTGAATGCGCCACTATAGCGTGGTCAACAGTCATGATTTCAGCTTTGGACATATCAATCACTGATCGTAGAGAATGGTTCGTATCCGTGTGTGAGTACAGTCTACCGCCAACCAATCTGAAAAATCGCCGTCTCCAAAACTGAAAGAGAAACATTAGTTTTGTAAGCTTATGTTTGTGTATGTACATGACCAATGTGTGCTTACATTTAAGTCGCCTCCAAGCTGTGACATGTAGCCGGTATGCCAGCAGGTTTCATGCCATCGTCGGATATTGAGGGCTTCCTCACAAGCCTCTAAGCTTGGCGGAAGAGAGAACCTCTGTAGGTTTAAATAGTTAGTACTATATAAAGACTAAGAAAAAAGATGTGCTACACACGGTACCTGTGAATCCACTCCTGGAAGATAAGCTAACTTTACGATAAGTTTACCAACCACCTTTTCGCGAATTGGTCGTCTCGCCATTCGGTTTCTGGAAGCGATCAGAGGAATCCCTGCATCCTTGTACCAGCCGTTTACAAGATGAAACGTCGCCGTACAAATTTTGCTTTGGCACTCTGACATTATATCCTGGAAGGATATTCGTACTTGTGCAAGCGCACCATCGTCACCATTAATGTATTTCGATAGACCTTCAGCTCTGGATTTCCTCTGAGTAGATAGAATCCGAGACAATGTGGTTGATCGGTCAGTATCTGGATGCTTAACATGAATGGTAATAGTAAAGTCCAAAAAGTCGTGAGTTTCCCTATAAATTACAATTCTTCGATAAGTATCACGAAAGCCGCCTTAACCCGCAATTCGCTGTTTTCTTACAGTTTAAACTCGTGGCCAAACTCAGTGTTCCTGCTCAGTCGACGACTAGGTGAAGTGTGTTCATAGGTACCTTCGTTAAGAACGCAACGTGCTTCCATATCGCCTTCAGCAAGAAAACGTTAGTCGATCTATTTTATAAATCACAGCTGCATTGTGTTTCACTTACGAGAAGGAAAGGGGAAATCCAAATCCTGGGCAGCAATAACTTTGAGGTATAGTCTTCCACGCGCAGATGAGTCAGGTGAGCTTCGGGAGAGTAGATCCATACTTCTTCGTCTTTCCACCCACGGCCGAGGTGCGAAGTTGGCTGTGCTCTCAATGCTGTGGATAGACTGTGCAGAGTCATCGTACGCTTCCAAAGCCTCTGTAGTTGCGTTCATCTTAGCAGCTTTGATAGCGTGAGCATCGGCTATTGCTTGATCAGCACCACCAGCTTTTTCAAAATCTGCTGACGCTACGACAACTTTAGACCTTCGTCGCTCTCGATATCCTTTTGGCTATGGTACAAATGATATTAGTTTCTTCAATAGTAAAATTTGTTCATCCACCAGATAGACACACTACCTTTTGCCCTTCTGCAATTCGCTCAAAGTCTTCTAGTAAGGATTTTTCGAAGCCGGCACCAGGCCGACTGGTCGTCAATGAAATCATATTTGTGACTCCCTCCGTGTAAGTTGCCCTACGAGAACCTTCACTCAAAAGCATAGGAGTTTCGTTGTCTTTTTCATCCTGGACATCCGCATTGACCTCATCCATATCAAAGTCATATTTCCCGTTCTGGACTTGTTCGCGACGAACGCGTTCCATTCTCTTGCGTTGTTTGTACCATTCAGAAAGGTCCATCGGTCGGGAGACAGAAGCTGTGTTTGTGTATGTTTTGGGCTTGGTCGGAATGCCAGTAGAAGATTTTGGTCTGGGTGGTACCATGGCTGATTCCAACGTCTCTTCAGATGTAAATTTATCAGATAATGCGAGCTTAGTTTCTGGGATCTGTACAGTATTCAAGGTAGGCGTGTCAGCTATCTGGGGTTTGAGCTGCTGATCTGCATCGACGACTGAGCTAGCTTCAACGATATTGGCTGCTATGTCGCTGATCTCCTGCGATTCCACCTCATCAATATCATTTACTATCCGTTCAGCATCTGATGAAAATGGTTTGTCTTTGGTCATATTTATCGGCTCGAAAGCATCCTCTTCACTTCGATTTTTCTTTAATTCCGCCAAGCGGCTGAGTACGTCGTCCCGAGAAATTCGACTACTTCGTTTATACTGTTGAGTTTCTGGCACAGGAGTGACATCGGGAAGTTCAGGAACTTCAGGAGCATCTGTGAAAGGTAAAGAATCTTCAGAAGAGGGTGATGAAATGGATATATCTGAATCCGTGTCGACGCATTTTGAGAGTTCTGATGGGGTTACAATTTGTAATTTGTTCATATCCAAAGGTGGAAGAGACTGATTTCCAAAAGAGACATCTTTCACAAACACTTGGGTATCGTCTTTGAACGCTTTGCTTTCCTGGGTTTGTTTTTCTTCAGTAAGGTCACTCTTGGCAGATTGATCAATAGCTTTAACAGGCTTAACATCTTTGCTTTGAGAATCCGTATGAACAAATTCATGCACTTCAGTCTGCTCACACCATGTCACTGTTTTGCGCCGCGAGCTTTCTTCTGTGTCTTCTTGCTTTACAATATTTGATCTAGGTTTTGTCGCTCCAATGTGGCTGCGGTTACTGGATCCATTTGAAAGGGCAGTTCGAATATACTGACTATTGGGTTGACGCTGAAGATCCATATCGTGTAGTCCACTATTGGGACGCCATCGACCGACTGAAGGTCGCATCAGGTGTGAAGAAACAGCTGGAAGTGGTGATGAAATCGAGCGTTCAATATGAAGTACAGAAGATCGTTGTGCGGCTGACTTGATGGCCAGCGAAGCAACTTCTATCTTCTTTGCTGGAAACGCACTACCTAGTTGCTCTAGTTTCGATTTAGGTAGTGGCACCTTAGTGTTATTTGCAGCAAAATTGTATCCTCCAGGGATATAGCTGCCACCACGGCGATGTGCTTTCACAAACTGTGGTTTGTTATGTTCCGTTCCTGGGTCTGACCTTGAAGTAAGCGGCGCAGGGTTTTGTGGATTCGCATAAACTGAGCCATCCGACACTTGAGAGTCAGTGTATTCATCTTGTTTGTCAACATTGATGGTTGACAAACGGACGAGAGGCTCCATTTCGATTGACATGTAAAGATTCAAAGCGAGGGATGGTTGAGTTGTGCACCCGCAGTTCCTTGCGTGATACCGGCGGTAAGGGTCGTTAAAAACAATTGCCTTTCCAGGATGTTTTGATTTCCCTCATCTGGGCCCGACAACGCTCTTCCCGTTGCTCTTCCACTTCATCCTATCCTATTATGACATAGCACTCACCTCTCAATCAAGACATCCTTATACCTGTCAAAGAACCAACAACATAGTATCCTGACGTTATCACTTGACTGCTATCCACACGAATGAAGTCACTCGGCCATATTGATATTTGCCAGACAAGTGAATAGAAATTTTCTCAGTCATAAAAGCAATGAAAACGCAAGGAGAGACTTTGGCTTCATGGTCCCGAAGTTCGGAAAAGGAGCGGTGACAAACGCACTTCGCCGTACGGTAGAGCATACGGAAAAATTCGCCCGGATCGCCTTGCCGAGCATGAAATACTGCATCGAGCACTATTATTTAATACTGTTGGTCCAATCGCTTTTAATCGCGGCAACTCTAGGACTTTTCAGACAATGCTCATGCAACTATAAACTAATATGGGTAATAATCTATACCAGGGTAAAGGAGCCTTGGTCTCGGTTACAATCACACTGATGAAGTTATTGATATCGAAGCTTTTTTTGCTTGTGACTGGACACGACAAATTGTTCGTGGCTTCAATCGGCCCTTTGTTTACGAAACTTCTCACCTTTCAACACACAATTCAACCATCTAAGAGCATAACAGTGGATGATTTTGTAGTGCATTTCCATCATAGGCAGAATGTTTGTTCGGCTTGAATTTCGCGACAGTTCTTATGTAGCTCTTAAATCAAACGAGTTGAATGAAAGTATGAGGCACTTAAATAATTAATTGTAATTAATTGATTCGATAGAAACTAGTACCAGACCCGGCATTGCCTGGACGACGTGTCGGAACTGGTACCATCCATGCTTTAACCCGTACCTATGACACTCAGCGAGAACCATCTTTGACTGCTAGTTACCTGATGAGATGCTGCTCAAGGTCACCAATAAAAAGTTTTTCTTTCCGTTCTATATATGATCTTATTGGAAAGAGGTAGTGAATTAAAGTTACAAGAGCTGCGCGATCTTTCTCTCCTGCAAGATATTGTCTTGATTAACCAGGCTATACAGAAATGTTTGACAAGCTTATCTATATTGTTTTCAAACCCGCGAATTTTGTTGCCTAACTCGGTATCCAGCGATGCTGGCACCTTCCTGCTGAAGCGTCCAAGACTCATCACTATGCTACCTAACAAATTGTTCGGTTGCAATCCATTCTTACGTTACATTCGTTACTAGATAGAATGTTCGTAGCAGCTATACTGAGCGAAAACCAGTTTACCGGCCTTCGTGATGGATGACTTTGTGAGCCGATTACTTTAGGCTGGCTGCAGGAAATACATATCTCCTACAGAGTGAAGACTTGTGGTCATGGACTGACCCATGTCCAACGCTGGAAACTTGTAAAGCTTGTTATCATGTTGTACGCAATGTTGTGCAGCTCAGACAACCTGTGGAGTTTCATATTAATGTAATATAGGACATAAATTGGATTACTGTATTTTCTAGTTTCTATACTGAGATGTGTTACTATAACTTGGGTCGTTGGAGATCACCAAGTGCCTCTGTGATAAAAATTCTCCACGTCGTACGGGAAAAGCATATTTTTTGTATAAGGTAACGAGATAATACCTCAATGAGAGCGTTTGTATAAGCTGTACATAGTCTACTAACACCATCTCTAACAGATTGTTACAAGTCTGAAAGCTGCTCAAGGTGTCTGCACATTCCCTTCTCTTGCCGAGGCTACCAACAGAAATTTGGTGCATAATCTACTCTTTACTGGAGATTGAGGATGCCATTTCTGCGAATAGTGTTTGTAAATCTTGGTATGCAAGCCTTAATGATAACGCCATTTGGGAAGTCGTGCTTAATCGTGTTTTGAGAGGATATCCCCTTCATCGTTTTTCTGTACCTGATATTCTGCTCCAGCTAAAACGCCCTGCCACTATTGATTTCACGACTCCCAGTACTTCCGATAGTAATCTGGAAGTTTGGACTGGCAGCTACAAGCAAAGAGCTGTTTTCACCATATATTTGCTGAAAGTCCAGGGCCAACTGGTGGATATCATGCGTTCACAGACGGCCAATACGTTCAAAGACGATGCGTCTGAGCCTTTGTTTGACGGGCAATTTTTGACGACAATAGAAGACCATGCTGGTGGTTATCTCCCATTCGACCTGGTGGTGTATCTGCTCAAGTTTTCGCAATATTTTGTCCCGCAGACCACTTGGGGCGAGGAGCATTCCACGTTTGCATTGGCCAATACATCTCATTTCGTCACTTCAGCTCTCTGGAATTTGTTCAACAAGCAATCTACTTTTGTTGCATATGAGGAAATGGCGCTGGAGGTTATGGAGTATTTCAGGCAAGAATCCATTCCGTCAGTCGATATTCATAAAGGCGTCGATGAAGAAATCTTGCAATACCTTCGCACCTTGAAGACACTCTCTTTTGCTAGCGCTCCAAAAGACGGCGACGAAAGGTATCATATTCAAGTTGTACTAAACACTAGCATTGACGACTCCGCTGAAGTGCCAAACAAGCTAAAGACAAGGTCTTTTGATATTGATATGGAAAAACTAAAAAATGGAGCTGGAAAGGTGTTTGCCTGTACGGTTGTATACGAAACTGAATATCGTCTAACTTGGCTAGTAGAAAGTTTCACCGATTATATGATTCAATATACCGGTCTGGTTGTCAAGCATCGAAAGCTCCCCTTATTCATGGATATTGGCTTTATGGACTTTGTAATTTATTCCCCACGCGACCAAAGCTTACCGAGATCTGTGCTTCTTCCACAACAAGGCGCGCAGAGAGTGACAGACTATGACTCCAACCTGAACGATTCCTGACATGCCAATCGATATAGACAAATATGTTTATACAAGACTAATAAATACGGTAATGACTTTAAAGTGAGACTGATAGATCAGTGGAGTAAGGAATATTTTGAGCCACGCGTTCTATCATGTATGAACCGTTTGCCTGGTACGGGATTAACCATTACATAAATGCTGGGTTTTTCGACTGAAAATGTATGGGTTCGGCGAAACCTGTACCAGACCGGTACCCGACACTCGGCAATTTTTAGGAGCACTAACAAGATACCTTTAGCACGTACCACCATAACAAAGACATCTTGATTGTGTATCGGATACGGTGAAGTGTTTATCTCCGCTCTGCATTTGCTGATAAAAAAGATTGTACCTTGTAGAGCAAATTTTATGTCACAACCCATGCTTGTAGCTGCCACTACCGCTGGTATTAGAAGTAGTGACAAAGCCGGGCTATCCGCAACTGGCTTTGACACGTCTAAAGTTGAGTTGACCCGCTGAAAGGATAGATATTTGATGGTGTCATCGACAATGCCTTGGATCATTTTATCACCACTTTCGCGCAGGCTCTCTAGCATTAGCTTTATACACAATGATCGATGGCTCATCTATGCCAATGCCATCAAATTTTATTCAGGACCACCAAGTATTCTTTTTACATTGACTAATTATTGGCTGGAAGCAGCAATGATATCAGCAAACTCGGGCTTCAAGCTAGCACCACCAACAAGGAAGCCATCAATATCCTCCTTCTTGCCAAGTTCAGCGGCATTCTTGCCGTTGACAGATCCTCCATAGAGAATGCGAGTGTTGTTTGCGGCTTCCTTGGAAACATTCTCTGCGAGCCACTTGCGAAGAGCAGCGTGTGTCTCTTGAGCTTGCTCTGGGGTGGCGACCTTGCCAGTGCCAATGGCCCAAACAGGCTCATAGGCAACGACAACGTGGGTCCAATCCTTGACATGGCTGGCAATGGCCTTCAACTGTCTGAAGCAGACTTCTTCAGTCTTTCCAGATTCACGTTCCTCAAGCTTCTCACCTATGCAAGCAATGACACCGAGACCAGCGCTGAGGGCATAAGCAGTCTTAGCTCCAACGAAGTCATCAGATTCTCCAAAGATTTCACGGCGCTCAGAGTGACCAATGATGACCCAGTTAATGCCCATATCCTTGAGCTGTTCGGGGCTGATCTCACCGGTGAAAGCACCGCTAGCCTTGTAGTAGCAGTTTTGAGCAGCAACCTCGATTTCCTTCTTGACAGCTTGACGGACACGATCAATGTAGATAGCAGGGGGAGCGACAACCACTTCAGTGTTAGAAGGGACGGAAGCGTTGTTAAGGATCTCAACCAAGGAGTTAACCTGGGAGAGAGAGCCATTCATCTTCCAATTGCCACCGACGAAGAAATTGCGAGTCATGTTGAGTATAAAGTAAAACGCTTAAAAAAAAAAAGGGTATGCTTTTACAAAAAGTTCGCGTAGGGGTCTCTCTTTTAAAACCACCGTCGGAACTTAAAGTATGACGTCGATATTAAATTTTCTCTTGAAAAGTCGGACGAGCTTCGTAATGCTTATGGGTGGGGCCTGATTTCGTATTGTAGAAGAAAAAGCAAAATACTCGGCCTGTCCGCTAGGATTGCTTTTTATTTTTTTGTGGAAAGTTCTATTATGAACAAGATTAACATGGTCTAACGGTACGGTAACTCATTATAACCTTGCCATCACCTTCTTTTGAGATCATACCAAAATTTTGACAAACAAGCGGTACCCTCCTGTTAGAAAAGAGATCTCTCATTGGTAAAGTTTTGTGGTTTCCCAGGCATACAGCTTTATTTGGCATTTACAGAACTGGAGTACCTGGCAAACGTAGGGATAACAGTTCTGCATCCCAAATAGTAATTTTGAAAGCTATTTTTACATGGCAATACTTCAAATACCACTCAACCTTCACCCCCTTCACTTGGCATAAATGGCACATCACGTACAGTCAACTTTTTATGGTATAATATGAATCGGTACTGCCATGATTTTTATATCAAAATATATTATAACTGCAGTAAACAGAAGATTCATAACATTACTGTAGATACGTAGAGAAAAAATGTCATCTTCCGTGCTGCCTAAAGCAAATAATCATGCCGGAGTGTAAAACTTATTGGTTTCGTGAGATATGTATTTTCTTGGGTTGCATTGGTCCTTTCTAGCACACCGTGGACACGCTTAAAAAAGCAAAACAGCAGCACCAGCAGCAACACCAGCGCCGATGACACCAGCCTTGATGACAGATGCGCCAGACTTGGCTGAACCAGATGCGGCGGCGCTTCCAGATGCAGCAGCAGAACCAGAAGGTGATGAAGCAGAACCGGTGGCAGA
Organism: Umbelopsis ramanniana AG; assembly: GCF_025399195.1. NCBI lineage: Eukaryota > Fungi > Mucoromycota > Umbelopsidomycetes > Umbelopsidales > Umbelopsidaceae > Umbelopsis > Umbelopsis ramanniana. The sequence continues at coordinate 223,032 of NW_026252122.1, forward strand.
TGGTGATGAGCCAGAGGCAGCAGCACTTCCTGAACCAGATTCAGCAGCAGCACCAGAAGAGGGTGATCCGGAACCAGTAGAGTTTGATGAAGAGCCAGATCCGGTCTTAATGGTGAAGAAACCACTGTAGGCAATGTTGGGGGAAGTTCCTAGTTCGAAAGCATAGTCAGTACCTGCGGGAGTATCAGCAGGAATGGTCCAAGTGTATTTTCCATCTGAAGTTTGGACGTTGGTAGCGACCTGGCCGACAGGCTGGAGAGCGGTAGCAGGGCCTTTGGCAAGTTGGATTTGACCAAGGGTTGGGGTAGTAGGGTTGGTCCAGGTAATCAAAGCCTGACCACCGGCGGTATAAACAGTACCAGTGAGTGGAGATGTAATGGAAACAGGAGTGGATTGCGCGCTAACGGCAGCAATAGCGAAGGCAGCAACGGCGGCGATGATGGATTTCATAATCAAAGGTAAGGGAAGGGAGAAGAGGTGTGTGAAATGTCGGAACGTAACTGAATCCCTTTTATAATATTTCATATTTCGTAATCTTTGCTAATAATATGTTTTATAACTAAAGTGCATGAGACATTGGGCATTGGTCGGTTTAGCGGATATGCAATTGCTAGCGCAAATTACTTATGCCCCGATGCTGGTTAATTTTGGGACCTTTTAAAATTTCTTTCTCTCAGGGCACGGTCGTCTATCCCGGATGTCATAGGCTGATCGTATTTTCATATGTTTGTATACTGAGAGAAGTTCTTCGAGAACTTGAGATTCCAAAGTGTTTCAAACTTCAAGACCCATTCCTGCAAGAAAAAGAGTGCATTATGAAGGTTTGGCGTTTTGATGATCGGGTTCCAAACACGCTCCTTACCTATTTAGCAACGATTTAAACTCAGGTCGATCACCCAGTTTATGGCCAGTTAGATGGACTCGTGGGACGCAACCGATTAAATAGATTGTCTTGCTGTAAGTAGCGACGGTATAATAATGGCATCTAAAAGACATAGTCCACAAATATTCAGAAGTCAAACTCCATCCTATAACTTGTCTCCAAGCTACCGGGCTTTCGTAAACGGCTGCACGTATGCTAAAATTTTCTAAGGTAATCAATATATCATACTTAGTGTCAAAAATTATAAATACATTTATTTGCAAGGTGGATGTGCCCAAATTGGTACATATGCTGCTCATTTACGTATGTCTTACCACCTCACGCAACTGGCTGGCTACAAAGATATCTGCCAACCACCTACTGTGCCCTCGTCCAGCAAAAAATCGTACATAGGAACATGGTTGCTGCTATGCACAAATTATTTCTGGGAAGCTACTAACTCGTTGCGATTTCATGTCTCTACGACTTTTTTGGTTACTTACTGGAGTTTCATAAGAAGTAGCACATTTACTAATTTGCAGCATTTTCAACGTGTCCCTTGTGATAGTTATCTCTGGCTGCTACAACTGAACGAAGTGAAATACTACTTTGCTATTGCTTTTCAAAATATTAGAATGTATTTAAGTTCTTGGGAAAATCGCAAGTACTCATCAGAAAATTGGGTTGTGGGGTTCAATCTTGATGTTCCATCGTGGTACCTTTCAGTATAACACGCCGTGAGGTTTTGAAAAATTTCCTGTTATTGGTGATTCAGGCACAACTTTTTTCTCAGCCACCAATTCCAAGCGAAGACATTTTTCTTTTATTTATTCTTCTTGATACAATTTTCTTCTTGATATCCAATATATCCAATCTACCCAATCTACCCATCTCATCTGTTTTACCAAAAGAAAACTGCGTTCATAAAAAGGCGATTTTGCGTCAGATGCAAGACACTGTTTTAAAGACACTCAGATAATAATTTGCTTACCGCTTGTTGGCGTTAAAAATCTTGAGCATCTCAACTAGCTTTCACTAGTAGAAAAAACCGCATTTGTAGCGGCGATGTTTGGTTGTTACCGTGTTGGTCTTGCAAACTGGCTCGGCCTTTGACCACCATTCCAGATTGCTTCAGCTGCGTGATACATGTTTTCTCAGCACTGATATCTCGTTGCCATAGAATCTGACAGTTTGTGCAGACCACAATTCCATGGTGAGTTATTCCTTCTGGAGTCCACACCTTCTTGAAATCCCTCCGACTACATTTACTACAGACCTTACAAAGTTAAGATTTTGAAGTATGGATTATCTTTCGTTGACAGTCATCATATTCTCCTGCAATGTATAATATTCATCAAAGGGAATCGCCAGCAGCTTTCCTTCTCTTTCTCTGCACTCTGGTGCTTTCCACAACACCCAACAACACCGTTCTTCTTGTCTGGGATATGCGCAAGGTTTTTCCTGCCGAACATGGCATCGCCAAGTTTACCAAAGAACCCTGGCTGATTCTTGGAAAGGCGCAGGCTTCCAAGCCTAGTACCAGGCATTGACTATTGGCATTCGTATGGATAGCAGACTCCTCATAGAAAGATGACATATGAGCTTTTTGGACTCTTATGGAGTACGAAATAAATTTTGATACCTGGTGCCAGTTGCCAAAGTGGGTGGAGAGATGTCATTTTGTTCTGAAACAGCCCTTTTCTTTCTTCTTCGTCTGCGATGTTTTCCCGTTGACTTCCTGGCATTAGACTTCTTGCCACCATCTAGGAAAGCACAAATCAACTCTTCCCGGGTCTTGATAGTTGCGAAACCTTCCTTTGCCATGACGATGGCTGTAGAAGCACAGTATTGCTTCCAAGTTGACCACAATATCGCCAAAGTATAGATGATACTGCTGTACACTGGCAGTTCTCGGAGTTGGACGTTCTGTTTCCACAATAAAATAACCTGATTCTACTTTCTCCCCCACCCCCACCCCCCAATTTCTTTTGTTTCTTTGGCCTGAGCCTACCATTGAGTAGTACTTTAGGCTCGACATCCGTCTCACTTGATGGTCGGTTTGCCAGAACCATAACAGGCGGTGAATATTTGGTTTCGGCCAGGGCCGACCGTCACTGGTTGAAAATATTCATGAATTTCACTTACGGTGAAGTCTTGTAGCTCCAGTCGCATATTCTGAACTTCTTTATCGGATGCCCTGAATACCAAAAAAAATTCTTTTTCGAATGCTTTTCTGCGAGCAAATAGAAAATTGATGGCATATCCATTGGTCATTATCTTGTTAGCAAATGCGATTTTATCTTTTTTGCAGGCCAGTTCATCAACCATTGAATTTTTGGTCAAATGATGAATACTGCAAGTTTACTAAGATATTGCTTTTGCTTAGCTTCGCATACGAAAAATACGAAAGTAAAAGCGTCAAAAAGACCTTGTTATAAACCTTGGGGGACATTGGGGCCACAATAGAGTAATTATACTTGCTACCATTTCTGCGTTTGGGGTGACAAAACATCAAGCAAAGGATGTGCTGGGGTATATGGAAAATCAACCAGGTAGCTCTTTTGTGTCAGAGTGTTTACTATTTCTAGCATGTTCGTTGATAATCTGGTATCGTGCGTCTTTTGGCAACGTCTGTCAAAGATACAGTGAGACCGTTATCATATTTTTACGGCGGCAATTGGTTACATTCAGTCTTACAAGAATTTTTTTAAGATTTTGTATCGAAGATAACTGGCATCTCGTACCGCAAAATTTTCGACAATATCGCTTGAGTAATTGGTTGCCGATGTAACGCATGCCTCTGATATGGCGGCAGAAATTCTTGTTGGCTTCTCAATCCAGAGTCTCGTGATGGCTGGGTGAGCTGTCTTCAAATTTTCCTATACTTGATTTAATTTTTTTAGAGGGAGCTTAGAGTTGGAACCGGTCACTCTTTCCCCGCGTACTATTTGGAAAATGGAATGAGAGACAGTATTGCTTGAAGCAGAAAGTACTGAGAGCAACGTTCGTGAGCATGAATACGTTTACGAGCATTTGCGTGAGTATCATAACCGAACGCACATATTTGCAAAGATGGATGACTTTGGAGTGGAAGCCATCTCGGTATGGTGCTTTGATAGCCCTTTCGAATGTGCATTTTCTCGTCATATGTCAAATTTCTCACCAACAACCTCTTGTAGCAGCTCTTCAGTGCTCGTTGTGTAATAAAAACAAAGTTTTGATCTGCTGCTCATATACTCTTCTGAATGGCAATATGGACGCGGATTTGGAACAAAATCGACGTTGGTTGAGTCTGCTGCTTTTTGTACTCTTCCATATTCCTTTTCTCGCTTTTCTTCATTTAGTTCTTAAGCCGACTTTTGCCGTTTGCCTATTTAATGTTTCAATTGGTTAAATATGGAGAGTAACTAAAATGATTTTGAAAATATGTACCTTTCAGTGTTGCATGATTAGAACATTCTCTCGATCGTGCATCTCTATGGCCAGGCTGTCCGTAGCTTGCTGCACGTCACTAACCTGTCGTTAACGCTTTTAATTCTTGTTTATTTACTAGCATGACAAAAACCACCTGCATAATAATCGTCGCAATTCTGCTTCCCGGCCGTTCCTTGCGCTTCTCGCCACCTTTTATCCTTCTTGAGGCGCATTAATTCTGATAGCGATGGATATAAAGAGAAACTTTTAATTCTGAAGTAATAGATGTAATGAGTCTGTCGTTGTCAACCATGCCGTAAAGGTGATGTATCAGAAGTGGTTCAAGAGTGTTAGGGATGCAGTACTGAATAAATGAATGGGACACGCCAGTTGTTGTCAAGTAGATCCTAAAAAGGAGTAAAAAGGCAGACAGGGAATCGAATGACATTGTTTCAATTAACAGCATTAAATAAATAAGAACAGCTAACAGTTGCCTACATTGGTCTTTAATTGTAGGCATCACCATATTCGGGTAGTAATGAGAGTACCAAGAACTTGTGCGAGGTATATTTTCCAAGAGTTATTATGCAAGAGTTATTAGCTCCTATAAGCAGGCTGTACAGATGCCATGGGCTGCCAATAGGATAAGAATGCTCAAAGTTTTCTTTTTTGAAACAAAGTGTACAAAGCTTGCTTGTTAAATCAATATCCAGGCATTGGTGAAAATAGATCAAATGGCTTGACAACATCAACAGCACAAACTTGCTGCGCTTAAGGTATGTCAAAAGATGGTATGGACTGAGGTGCAATTTATGTAGGCAGTTTTCACACCTTGTGAGAATATCCAGTTACAAAATTACATTTTATTTTGTAAGTTTACCCAAAAGCTCGCCTCGCGGGAAAGAAAGAAACAGTAGGTTCTGGTCACAGGACACCATTAGGAGAAGAAGCAGGAGCCCCGCTTGGGATAGAAGGACAAACTGGGTACTAAATGAGCTGGAAAACAACAGGTTACAGATCATACCAGCTGCTCAACAGAGATACATATGGAACCCTCAATGCATACAACGCCCATTCGAATGTCACACCGTAGATGACATCCCGAAGCTTGACCACTGGGTGATGCAGAACAAGGAGTACCAGTCCATCAAAATGTCTGCCTGGACAACAAGTAACATTCGGAACTACTGGAGAGACCAGGATTCCAAGCCACTGTTGATGCCCCCTATGCGCTTGTCAAG